>NC_092084.1:32553386-32615886 GCF_043229965.1 Drosophila suzukii
ACAGATAGACAGATAGACAGATTTACAGATAGACAGATAGATAGACAGATAGATAGACAGATAGATAGACAGATAGATAGACAGATAGATAGACAGACAGACAGATAGATAGACAGATAGATAGACAGATAGATAGACAGAGAGACAGATAGACAGATAGACAGATAGACAGATAGACAGATAGACAGATAGACAGATAGACAGATAGACAGATATACAGATAGACAGATAGACAGATGGACAGATAGACAGATAGACAGATAGACAGATAGACAGATAGACAGATAGACAGATAGACAGATAGACAGATAGACAGATAGACAGATAGAAAAATAGACAGATAGACAGATAGACAGATAGACAGATAGACAGATAGACAGATAGACAGATAGACAGATAGACAGATTGACAGATTGACAGATTGACAGATTGACAGATAGACAGATTTACAGATAGACAGATAGATAGACAGATAGATAGACAGATAGACAGATGGACAGAAAGACAGATAGACAGATAGACAGATAGACAGATAGACAGATAGACAGATAGACAGATAGACAGATAGACAGATAGACAGATAGACTGATAGACAGATAGACAGATAGACAGATTGACAGATTGACAGATTGACAGATAGACAGATAGACAGATAGACAGATAGACAGATAGACAGATAGACAGATAGGCAGATAGGCAGATAGACAGATACACAGATAGACAGATAGATATATAGGTAGTTAGATAGACAGATAGACAGATAGACAGATTGACAGATTGACAGATTGACAGATTGACAGATTGACAGATAGACAGATTTACAGATAGACAGATAGATAGACAGATAGATAGACAGATAGATAGACAGATAGATAGACAGATAGATAGACAGACAGACAGATAGATAGACAGATAGATAGACAGATAGATAGACAGAAAGACAGATAGACAGATAGACAGATAGACAGATTGACAGATTGACAGATTGACAGATTGACAGATTGACAGATAGACAGATTTACAGATAGACAGATAGATAGACAGATAGATAGACAGATAGATAGACAGATAGATAGACAGACAGACAGATAGATAGACAGATAGATAGACAGATAGATAGACAGAAAGACAGATAGACAGATAGACAGATAGACAGATAGACAGATAGACAGATATACAGATAGACAGATAGACAGATGGACAGATAGACAGATAGACAGATAGACAGATAGACAGATAGACAGATAGACAGATAGACAGATAGACAGATAGACAGATAGACAGATAGACAGATAGACAGATAGACAGATAGAAAAATAGACAGATAGACAGATAGACAGATAGACAGATAGACAGATAGACAGATAGACAGATAGACAGATAGACAGATAGACAGATAGACAGATAGACAGATAGACAGATAGACTGATAGACAGATAGACAGATAGACAGATTGACAGATTGACAGATTGACAGATAGACAGATAGACAGATAGACAGATAGACAGTTAGACAGTTAGACAGTTAGACAGATAGACAGATAGACAGATAGACAGATAGACAGATAGACAGATAGACAGATAGACAGATAGACAGATAGACAGATAGACAGATAGACAGATAGACAGATAGACAGATAGACAGATAGACAGATAGACAGATAGACAGATAGACAGATAGACAGATAGACAGATAGACAGATAGACAGATAGACAGATAGACAGATAGACAGATAGACAGATAGACAGATAGAGAGATAGACAGATAGACAGATAGACAGATAGACAGATAGACAGATATACAGATAGACAGATAGACAGATAGACAGATAGACAGATAGACAGATAGACAGATAGACAGATAGACAGATAGACAGATAGACAGATAGACAGATAGACAGATAGACAGATAGACAGATAGACAGATAGACAGATAGACAGATAGACAGATAGACAGATAGACAGATAGACAGATAGACAGATAGACAGATAGACAGATAGACAGATAGACAGATAGACAGATAGACAGATAGACAGATAGACAGATAGACAGATAGACAGATAGACAGATAGACAGATAGACAGATAGACAGATAGACAGATAGACAGATAGACAGATAGACAGATAGACAGATAGGCAGATAGACAGATAGACAGATAGACAGATAGACAGATTGACAGATTGACAGATAGACAGATAGACAGATAGACAGATAGACAGATAGACAGATAGACAGATAGGCAGATAGACAGATACACAGATAGACAGATAGATATATAGGTAGTTAGATAGACAGATAGACAGATAGAAAGATTGACAGATTGACAGATTGACAGATAGACAGATAGACAGATAGACAGATAGACAGATAGACAGATAGACAGATAGACAGATAGACAGATAGACAGATAGACAGATTGACAGATTGACAGATTGACAGATTGACAGATTGACAGATTGACAGATAGACAGATTTACAGATAGACAGATAGATAGACAGATAGATAGACAGATAGACAGATGGACAGAAAGACAGATAGACAGATAGACAGATAGACAGATAGACAGACATACAGATATACAGATATACAGATATACAGACAGACAGATAGACAGATAGACAGATAGACAGATATACAGATAGACAGATAGACAGATGGACAGATAGACAGATAGACAGATAGACAGATAGACAGATTTACAGATAGACAGATAGATAGACAGATAGATAGACAGATAGATAGACAGATAGATAGACAGACAGACAGATAGATAGACAGATAGATAGACAGATAGATAGACAGAGAGACAGATAGACAGATAGACAGATAGACAGATAGACAGATAGACAGATAGACAGATAGACAGATATACAGATAGACAGATAGACAGATGGACAGATAGACAGATAGACAGATAGACAGATAGACAGATAGACAGATAGACAGATAGACAGATAGAAAAATAGACAGATAGACAGATAGACAGATAGACAGATAGACAGATAGACAGATAGACAGATAGACAGATAGACAGATAGACAGATAGACAGATAGACAGATAGACAGATAGACAGATAGACAGATAGACAGATAGACTGATAGACAGATAGACAGATAGACAGATTGACAGATTGACAGATTGACAGATAGACAGATAGACAGATAGACAGATAGACAGTTAGACAGATAGACAGATAGACAGATAGACAGATAGACAGATAGACAGATAGACAGATAGACAGATAGACAGATAGACAGATAGACAGATAGACAGATAGACAGATAGACAGATAGACAGATAGACAGATAGACAGATAGACAGATAGACAGATAGACAGATAGACAGATAGACAGATAGACAGATAGACAGATAGACAGATAGACAGATAGACAGATAGACAGATAGACAGATATACAGATAGACAGATAGACAGATAGACAGATAGACAGATAGACAGATAGACAGATAGACAGATAGACAGATAGACAGATAGACAGATAGACAGATAGACAGATAGACAGATAGACAGATAGACAGATAGACAGATAGACAGATAGACAGATAGACAGATAGACAGATAGACAGATAGACAGATAGACAGATAGACAGATAGACAGATAGACAGATAGACAGATAGACAGATAGACAGATAGACAGATAGACAGATAGACAGATAGACAGATAGACAGATAGACAGATAGACAGATAGACAGATAGACAGATAGACAGATAGACAGATAGACAGATAGACAGATAGACAGATAGACAGATAGACAGATAGACAGATAGACAGATAGACAGATAGACAGATAGACAGATTGACAGATAGACAGATAGACAGATAGACAGATAGACAGATAGACAGATAGACAGATAGACAGATAGACAGATAGACAGATAGACAGATAGACAGATTGACAGATTGACAGATTGACAGATTGACAGATTGACAGATTGACAGATAGACAGATTTACAGATAGACAGATAGATAGACAGATAGATAGACAGATAGACAGATGGACAGAAAGACAGATAGACAGATAGACAGATAGACAGATAGACAGATAGACAGATAGACAGATAGACAGATAGACAGACAAACAGATATACAGATATACAGATATACAGATAGACAGATAGACAGATAGACAGATATACAGATATACAGATATACAGATAGACAACTAAACAGATAGACAAAAAGACAGATAGACAGATAGACAGATTGACAGATTGACAGATTGACAGATTGACAGATAGACAGATTTACAGATAGACAGATAGATAGACAGATAGATAGACAGATAGATAGACAGATAGATAGACAGATAGATAGACAGATAGATAGACAGACAGACAGATAGATAGACAGATAGATAGACAGATAGATAGACAGAAAGACAGATAGACAGATAGACAGATAGACAGATAGACAGATAGACAGATAGACAGATATACAGATAGACAGATAAACAGATGGACAGATAGACAGATAGACAGATAGACAGATAGACAGATAGACAGATAGACAGATAGACAGATAGAAAAATAGACAGATAGACAGATAGACAGATAGACAGATAGACAGATAGACAGATAGACAGATAGACAGATAGACAGATAGACTGATAGACAGATAGACAGATAGACAGATTGACAGATTGACAGATTGACAGATAGACAGATAGACAGATAGACAGATAGACAGATAGACAGTTAGACAGATAGACAGATAGACAGATAGACAGATAGACAGATAGACAGATAGACAGATAGACAGATAGACAGATAGACAGATAGACAGATAGACAGATAGACAGATAGACAGATAGACAGATAGACAGATAGACAGATAGACAGATAGACAGATAGACAGATTGACAGATTGACAGATTGACAGATTGACAGATAGACAGATTTACAGATAGACAGATAGATAGACAGATAGACAGATGGACAGAAAGACAGATAGACAGATAGACAGATAGACAGATAGACAGATAGACAGATAGACAGATAGACAGATAGACTGATAGACAGATAGACAGATAGACAGATTGACAGATTGACAGATTGACAGATAGACAGATAGACAGATAGACATATAGACAGATAGACAGATAGACAGATAGACAGATAGACAGATAGGCAGATAGACAGATACACAGATAGACAGATAGATATATAGGTAGTTAGATAGACAGATAGACAGATAGACAGATTGACAGATTGACAGATTGACAGATAGACAGATAGACAGATAGACAGATAGACAGATAGACAGATAGACAGATAGACAGATAGACAGATAGACAGATAGACAGATAGACAGATAGACAGATAGACAGATAGACAGATAGACAGATAGACAGATAGACAGATAGACAGATAGACAGATAGACAGATAGACAGATAGACAGATAGACAGATAGACAGATAGACAGATAGACAGA
This sequence comes from Drosophila suzukii, assembly GCF_043229965.1. Taxonomy (NCBI): domain Eukaryota; kingdom Metazoa; phylum Arthropoda; class Insecta; order Diptera; family Drosophilidae; genus Drosophila; species Drosophila suzukii. Next base: position 32,558,844 of record NC_092084.1, read on the forward strand.
TAGACAGATAGACAGATAGACAGATAGACAGATAGACAGATAGACAGATAGACAGATAGACAGATAGACAGATAGACAGATAGACAGATAGACAGATAGACAGATAGACAGATAGACAGATAGACAGATAGACAGATAGACAGATAGACAGATAGACAGATAGACAGATAGACAGATAGACAGATAGACAGATAGACAGATAGACAGATAGACAGATAGACAGATAGACAGATAGACAGATAGATATATAGATAGATAGATTGACAGATTGACAGATTGACAGATTGACAGATTGACAGATTGACAGATTGACATATTGACAGATAGACAGATAGACAGATAGAGAGATAGAGAGATAGAGAGATAGACAGAAAGACAGATAGACAGATAGAAAAATAGACAGATAGACAGATAGACAGATAGACAGATAGACAGATAGACAGATAGACAGATAGACAGATAGACAGATAGACAGATAGACAGATAGACAGATAGACAGATAGACTGATAGACAGATAGACAGATAGACAGATTGACAGATTGACAGATTGACAGATAGACAGATAGACAGATAGACAGATAGACAGTTAGACAGATAGACAGATAGACAGATAGACAGATAGACAGATAGACAGATAGACAGATAGACAGATAGACAGATAGACAGATAGACAGATAGACAGATAGACAGATAGACAGATAGACAAATAGACAGATAGACAGATAGACAGATAGACAGATAGACAGATAGACAGATAGACAGATAGACAGATAGACAGATAGACAGATTGACAGATTGACAGATTGACAGATAGACAGATTTACAGATAGACAGATAGATAGACAGATAGACAGATGGACAGAAAGACAGATAGACAGATAGACAGATAGACAGATAGACAGATAGACAGATAGACAGATAGACTGATAGACAGATAGACAGATAGACAGATTGACAGATTGACAGATTGACAGATAGACAGATAGACAGATAGACAGATAGAGAGATAGACAGATAGACAGATAGACAGATAGGCAGATAGACAGATACACAGATAGACAGATAGATATATAGGTAGTTAGATAGACAGATAGACAGATAGACAGATTGACAGATTGACAGATTGACAGATTGACAGATAGACAGATAGACAGATAGACAGATAGACAGATAGACAGATAGAAAGATAGACAGATAGACAGATAGACAGATAGACAGATAGACAGATAGACAGATAGACAGATAGACAGATAGACAGATAGACAGATAGACAGATAGACAGATAGACAGATAGACAGATAGACAGATAGACAGATAGACAGATAGACAGATAGACAGATAGACAGATAGACAGATAGACAGATAGACAGATAGACAGATAGACAGATAGACAGATAGACAGATAGACAGATAGACAGATAGACAGATAGACAGATAGACAGATAGACAGATAGACAGATAGACAGATAGACAGATAGACAGATAGACAGATAGACAGATAGACAGATAGACAGATAGACAGATAGACAGATAGACAGATAGACAGATAGACAGATAGACAGATAGACAGATAGACAGATAGACAGATAGACAGATAGACAGATAGACAGATAGACAGATAGACAGATAGATATATAGATTGACAGATTGACAGATTGACAGATTGACAGATTGACATATTGACAGATAGACAGATAGACAGATTGACAGATTGACAGATTGACAGATTGACAGATTGACATATTGACAGATAGACAGATAGAGAGATAGAGAGATAGAGAGATAGACAGATAGACAGATAGACAGATAGACAGATAGACAGATAGACAGATAGACAGATAGACAGATAGACAGATAGACAGATAGACAGATAGACAGATAGACAGATAGATATATAGATTGACAGATTGACAGATTGACAGATTGACAGATTGACATATTGACAGATAGACAGATAGACAGATAGAGAGATAGAGAGATAGACAGATAGACAGATAGACAGATTGACAGATTGACAGATTGACAGATTGACAGATTGACAGATTGACATATTGACAGATAGACAGATAGAGAGATAGAGAGATAGAGAGATAGACAGATAGACAGATAGACAGATAGACAGATAGACAGATAGACAGATAGACAGATAGACAGATAGACAGATAGACAGATAGACAGATAGACAGATAGACAGATAGACAGATAGACAGATAGACAGATAGACAGATAGACAGATAGACAGATAGACAGATAGACAGATAGACAGATAGACAGATAGACAGATAGACAGATAGACAGATAGACAGATAGACAGATAGACAGATAGACAGATAGACAGATAGACAGATAGACAGATAGACAGATAGACAGATAGACAGATAGACAGATAGACAGATAGACAGATAGACAGATAGACAGATAGACAGATAGACAGATAGACAGATAGACAGATAGACAGATAGACAGACAGACAGATAGACAGATAGACAGATAGACAGATAGACAGATAGACAGATGGACAGATAGACAGATAGACAGATAGACAGATAGACAGATAGACAGATAGACAGATAGACAGATAGACAGATAGACAGATAGACAGATAGACAGATAGACAGATAGACAGATAGACAGATAGACAGATAGACAGATAGACAGATAGACAGATAGACAGATAGACAGATAGACAGATAGACAGATAGACAGATAGACAGATAGACAGATAGACAGATAGGCAGATAGACAGATAGACAGATAGAGAGATAGAGAGATAGACAGATAGACAGATAGACAGATAGACAGATAGACAGATAGACAGATAGACAGATAGACAGATAGACAGATAGACAGATAGACAGATAGACAGATAGGCAGATAGACAGATACACAGATAGACAGATAGATATATAGGTAGTTAGATAGACAGATAGACAGATAGACAGATTGACAGATTGACAGATAGACAGATAGACAGATAGACAGATAGACAGATAGACAGATAGACAGATAGACAGATAGACAGATAGACAGATAGATATATAGATAGATAGATTGACAGATTGACAGATTGACAGATTGACAGATTGACAGATTGACAGATTGACAGATTGACAGATTGACAGATTGACATATTGACAGATAGACAGATAGACAGATAGAGAGATAGAGAGATAGACAGATAGACAGATAGACAGATATACAGATAGACAGATAGACAGATAGACAGATAGACAGATAGACAGATAGACAGATAGACAGATAGACAGATAGACAGATAGACAGATAGACAGATAGACAGATAGACAGATAGACAGATAGACAGATAGACAGATAGACAGATAGACAGATAGACAGATAGACAGATAGACAGATAGACAGATAGACAGATAGACAGATAGACAGATAGACAGATAGACAGATAGACAGATAGACAGATAGACAGATAGACAGATAGGCAGATAGACAGATACACAGATAGACAGATAGATATATAGGTAGTTAGATAGACAGATAGACAGATAGACAGATTGACAGATTGACAGATAGACAGATAGACAGATAGACAGATAGACAGATAGACAGATAGACAGATAGACAGATAGACAGATAGACAGATAGACAGATAGACAGATAGACAGATAGACAGATAGACAGATAGACAGATAGACAGATAGACAGATAGACAGATAGACAGATAGACAGATAGACAGATAGACAGATAGACAGATAGACAGATAGACAGATAGACAGATTGACAGATTGACAGATTGACAGATTGACAGATTGACAGATAGACAGATTTACAGATAGACAGATAGATAGACGATAGATAGACAGATAGACAGATGGACAGAAAGACAGATAGACAGATAGGCAGATAGACAGATAGACAGATAGACAGATAGACAGATAGACAGATAGACAGACATACAGATATACAGATATACAGATATACAGATAGACAGATAGACAGATAGACAGATATACAGATATACAGATATACAGATATACAGATATACAGATAGACAACTAAACAGATAGACAAAAAGACAGATAGACAGATAGACAGATAGACAGATTGACAGATTGACAGATTGACAGATTGACAGATAGACAGATTTACAGATAGACAGATAGATAGACAGATAGATAGACAGATAGATAGACAGATAGTTAGACAGACAGACAGATAGATAGACAGATAGATAGACAGATAGATAGACAGAGAGACAGATAGACAGATAGACAGATAGACAGATAGACAGATAGACAGATAGACAGATAGACAGATAGACAGATATACAGATAGACAGATAGACAGATGGACAGATAGACAGATAGACAGATAGACAGATAGACAGATAGACAGATAGACAGATAGACAGATAGACAGATAGACAGATAGACAGATAGACAGATAGACAGATAGAAAAATAGACAGATAGACAGATAGACAGATAGACAGATAGACAGATAGACAGATAGACAGATAGACAGATAGACAGATAGACAGATAGACTGATAGACAGATAGACAGATAGACAGATTGACAGATTGACAGATTGACAGATAGACAGATAGACAGATAGACAGATAGACAGTTAGACAGATAGACAGATAGACAGATAGACAGATAGACAGATAGACAGATAGACAGATAGACAGATAGACAGATAGACAGATAGACAGATAGACAGATAGACAGATAGACAGATAGACAGATAGACAGATAGACAGATAGACAGATAGACAGATAGACAGATAGACAGATAGACAGATAGACAGATAGACAGATAGACAGATAGACAGATAGACAGATAGACAGATAGACAGATAGACAGATAGACAGATTGACAGATTGACAGATTGACAGATAGACAGATAGACAGATTTACAGATAGACAGATAGATAGACAGATAGATAGACAGATAGACAGATGGACAGAAAGACAGATAGACAGATAGACAGATAGACAGATAGACAGATAGACAGATAGACAGATAGACAGATAGACAGATAGACAGATAGACAGATAGACAGATAGACAGATAGACAGATAGACAGATAGACAGATAGACAGATAGACAGATAGACAGATAGACAGATAGACAGATAGACAGATAGACAGATAGACAGATAGACAGATAGACAGATAGACAGATAGACAGATAGACAGATAGACAGATAGACAGATAGACAGATAGACAGATAGACAGATAGACAGATAGACAGATAGACAGATAGACAGATAGACAGATAGACAGATAGACAGATAGACAGATAGACAGATAGACAGATGGACAGATAGACAGATAGACAGATAGACAGATAGACAGATAGACAGATAGACAGATAGACAGATAGACAGATAGACAGATAGACAGATAGACAGATAGACAGATAGACAGATAGACAGATAGACAGATAGACAGATAGACAGATAGGCAGATAGACAGATAGACAGATAGAGAGATAGAGAGATAGACAGATAGACAGATATACAGATATACAGATAGACAGATAGACAGATAGACAGATAGACAGATAGACAGATAGACAGATAGACAGATAGACAGATAGACAGATAGACAGATAGACAGATAGACATATAGACAGATAGACAGATAGACAGATAGATATATAGATAGATAGATTGACAGATTGACAGATTGACAGATTGACAGATTGACAGATTGACAGATTGACATATTGACAGATAGACAGATAGACAGATAGACAGATAGAGAGATAGACAGATAGACAGATAGACAGATATACAGATAGACAGATAGACAGATAGACAGATAGACAGATAGACAGATAGACAGATAGACAGATAGACAGATAGACAGATAGACAGATAGACAGATAGACAGATAGACAGATAGACAGATAGACAGATAGACAGATAGACAGATAGACAGATAGACAGATAGACAGATAGACAGATAGACAGATAGACAGATAGACAGATAGACAGATAGACAGATAGACAGATAGACAGATAGACAGATAGACAGATAGACAGATAGACAGATAGACAGATAGACAGATAGACAGATAGACAGATAGACAGATAGACAGATAGACAGATAGGCAGATAGACAGATACACAGATAGACAGATAGATATATAGGTAGTTAGATAGACAGATAGACAGATAGACAGATAGACAGATTGACAGATTGACAGATAGACAGATAGACAGATAGACAGATACACAGATAGACAGATAGATATATAGGTAGTTAGATAGACAGATAGACAGATAGAAAGATTGACAGATTGACAGATTGACAGATAGACAGATAGACAGATAGACAGATAGACAGATAGACAGATAGACAGATAGACAGATAGACAGATAGACAGATAGACAGATAGACAGATAGACAGATAGACAGATAGACAGATAGACAGATAGACAGATAGACAGATAGACAGATAGACAGATTGACAGATTGACAGATTGACAGATTGACAGATAGACAGATTTACAGATAGACAGATAGATAGACAGATAGATAGACAGATAGACAGATGGACAGAAAGACAGATAGACAGATAGACAGATAGACAGATAGACAGATAGACAGATAGACAGACATACAGATATACAGATATACAGATATACAGATAGACAGATAGACAGATAGACAGATAGACAGATATACAGATAGACAGATAGACAGATGGACAGATAGACAGATAGACAGATAGACAGATAGACAGATTTACAGATAGACAGATAGATAGACAGATAGATAGACAGATAGATAGACAGATAGATACACAGATAGATAGACAGACAGACAGATAGATAGACAGATAGATAGACAGATAGATAGACAGAGAGACAGATAGACAGATAGACAGATAGACAGATAGACAGATAGACAGATAGACAGATATACAGATAGACAGATAGACAGATGGACAGATAGACAGATAGACAGATAGACAGATAGACAGATAGACAGATAGACAGATAGACAGATAGACAGATAGACAGACAGAAAGATAGACAGATAGACAGATAGAAAAATAGACAGATAGACAGATAGACAGATAGACAGATAGACAGATAGACAGATAGACAGATAGACAGATAGACAGATAGACAGATAGACAGATAGACAGATAGACAGATAGACTGATAGACAGATAGACAGATAGACAGATTGACAGATTGACAGATTGACAGATAGACAGATAGACAGATAGACAGATAGACAGTTAGACAGATAGACAGATAGACAGATAGACAGATAGACAGATAGACAGATAGACAGATAGACAGATAGACAGATAGACAGATAGACAGATTGACAGATTGACAGATTGACAGATTGACAGATTGACAGATTGACAGATAGACAGATTTACAGATAGACAGATAGATAGACAGATAGATAGACAGATAGATAGACAGATAGATAGACAGATAGATAGACAGACAGACAGATAGATAGACAGATAGATAGACAGATAGATAGACAGAAAGACAGATAGACAGATAGACAGATAGACAGATAGACAGATAGACAGATAGACAGATGACAGATTGACAGATTGACAGATTGACAGATTGACAGATTGACAGATAGACAGATTTACAGATAGACAGATAGATAGACAGATAGATAGACAGATAGATAGACAGACAGACAGATAGATAGACAGATAGACAGATAGACAGATAGACAGATAGACAGATAGACAGATAGACAGATAGACAGATAGACAGATAGACAGATAGACAGATAGACAGATAGACAGATAGACAGATTGACAGATTGACAGATTGACAGATTGACAGATAGACAGATTTACAGATAGACAGATAGATAGACAGATAGATAGACAGATAGACAGATGGACAGAAAGACAGATAGACAGATAGACAGATAGACAGATAGACAGATAGACAGATAGACAGATAGACAGATAGACAGATAGACTGATAGACTGATAGACAGATAGACAGATTGACAGATTGACAGATTAAAAGATAGACAGATAGACAGATAGACAAATAGACAGATAGACAGATAGGCAGATAGACAGATACACAGATAGACAGATAGATATATAGGTAGTTAGATAGACAGATAGACAGATAGACAGATTGACAGATTGACAGATTGACAGATTGACAGATTGACAGATTGACAGATTGACAGATTTACAGATAGACAGATAGATAGACAGATAGATAGACAGATAGATAGACAGATAGATAGACAGATAGATAGACAGACAGACAGATAGATAGACAGATAGATAGACAGATAGATAGACAGAAAGACAGATAGACAGATAGACAGATAGACAGATAGACAGATTGACAGATTGACAGATTGACAGATTGACAGATAGACAGATTTACAGATAGACAGATAGATAGACAGATAGATAGACAGATAGATAGACAGACAGACAGATAGATAGACAGATAGATAGACAGATAGATAGACAGAAAGACAGATAGACAGATAGACAGATAGACAGATAGACAGATAGACAGATAGACAGATATACAGATAGACAGATAGACAGATGGACAGATAGACAGATAGACAGATAAACAGATAGACAGATAGACAGATAGACAGATAGACAGATAGACAGATAGACAGATAGACAGATAGACAGATAGACAGATAGAAAAATAGACAGATAGACAGATAGACAGATAGACAGATAGACAGATAGACAGATAGACAGATAGACAGATAGACAGATAGACAGATAGACAGATAGACTGATAGACAGATAGACAGATAGACAGATTGACAGATTGACAGATTGACAGATAGACAGATAGACAGATAGACAGATAGACAGTTAGACAGTTAGACAGATAGACAGATAGACAGATAGACAGATAGACAGATAGACAGATAGACAGATAGACAGATAGACAGATAGACAGATAGACAGATAGACAGATAGACAGATAGACAGATAGACAGATAGACAGATAGACAGATAGACAGATAGACAGATAGACAGATAGACAGATAGACAGATAGACAGATAGACAGATAGACAGATAGACAGATAGACAGATAGACAGATAGACAGATAGACAGATAGACAGATAGACAGATAGACAGATAGACAGATAGACAGATAGACAGATAGACAGATAGACAGATAGACAGATAGAGAGATAGACAGATAGACAGATAGACAGATAGACAGATATACAGATAGACAGATAGACAGATAGACAGATAGACAGATAGACAGATAGACAGATAGACAGATAGACAGATAGACAGATAGACAGATAGACAGATAGACAGATAGACAGATAGACAGATAGACAGATAGACAGATAGACAGATAGACAGATAGACAGATAGACAGATAGACAGATAGACAGATAGACAGATAGACAGATAGACAGATAGACAGATAGACAGATAGACAGATAGACAGATAGACAGATAGACAGATAGACAGATAGACAGATAGACAGATAGACAGATAGACAGATAGACAGATAGACAGATAGACAGATAGACAGATAGGCAGATAGACAGATAGACAGATAGACAGATAGACAGATAGACAGATAGACAGATTGACAGATTGACAGATAGACAGATAGACAGATAGACAGATAGACAGATAGGCAGATAGACAGATACACAGATAGACAGATAGATATATAGGTAGTTAGATAGACAGATAGACAGATAGATAGATTGACAGATTGACAGATTGACAGATAGACAGATAGACAGATAGACAGATAGACAGATAGACAGATAGACAGGTAGACAGATAGACAGATAGACAGATAGACAGATAGACAGATAGACAGATAGACAGATAGACAGATTGACAGATTGACAGATTGACAGATTGACAGATAGACAGATTTACAGATAGACAGATAGATAGACAGATAGATAGACAGATAGACAGATGGACAGAAAGACAGATAGACAGATAGACAGATAGACAGATAGACAGACATACAGATATACAGATATACAGATATACAGATAGACAGATAGACAGATAGACAGATAGACAGATATACAGATAGACAGATAGACAGATAGACAGATGGACAGATAGACAGATAGACAGATAGACAGATAGACAGATTTACAGATAGACAGATAGATAGACAGATAGATAGACAGATAGATAGACAGATAGATAGACAGACAGACAGATAGATAGACAGATAGATAGACAGATAGATAGACAGAGAGACAGATAGACAGATAGACAGATAGACTGATAGACAGATAGACAGATAGACAGATTGACAGATTGACAGATTGACAGATTGACAGATAGACAGATAGACAGATAGACAGATAGACAGATAGACAGATAGACAGATAGGCAGATAGACAGATACACAGATAGACAGATAGATATATAGGTAGTTAGATAGACAGATAGACAGATAGACAGATAGACAGATTGACAGATTGACAGATTGACAGATAGACAGATTTACAGATAGACAGATAGATAGACAGATAGATAGACAGATAGATAGACAGATAGATAGACAGATAGATAGACAGACAGACAGATAGATAGACAGATAGATAGACAGATAGATAGACAGAAAGACAGATAGACAGATAGACAGATAGACAGATAGACAGATTGACAGATTGACAGATTGACAGATTGACAGATTGACAGATAGACAGATTTACAGATAGACAGATAGACAGATAGATAGACAGATAGATAGACAGATAGATAGACAGATAGATAGACAGATAGATAGACAGACAGACAGATAGATAGACAGATAGATAGACAGATAGATAGACAGAAAGACAGATAGACAGATAGACAGATAGACAGATAGACAGATATACAGATAGACAGATAGACAGATGGACAGATAGACAGATAGACAGATAGACAGATAGACAGATAGACAGATAGACAGATAGACAGATAGACAGATAGAAAAATAGACAGATAGACAGATAGACAGATAGACAGATAGACAGATAGACAGATAGACAGATAGACAGATAGACAGATAGACAGATAGACAGATAGACTGATAGACAGATAGACAGATAGACAGATTGACAGATTGACAGATTGACAGATAGACAGATAGACAGATAGACAGATAGACAGATAGACAGTTAGACAGATAGACAGATAGACAGATAGACAGATAGACAGATAGACAGATAGACAGATAGACAGATAGACAGATAGACAGATAGACAGATAGACAGATAGACAGATAGACAGATAGACAGATAGACAGATAGACAGATAGACAGATAGACAGATAGACAGATAGACAGATAGACAGATAGACAGATAGACAGATAGACAGATAGACAGATAGACAGATAGACAGATAGACAGATAGACAGATAGACAGATAGACAGATAGACAGATAGACAGATAGACAGATAGACAGATAGAGAGATAGACAGATAGACAGATAGACAGATAGACAGATATACAGATAGACAGATAGACAGATAGACAGATAGACAGATAGACAGATAGACAGATAGACAGATAGACAGATAGACAGATAGACAGATAGACAGATAGACAGATAGACAGATAGACAGATAGACAGATAGACAGATAGGCAGATAGACAGATACACAGATAGACAGATAGATATATAGGTAGTTAGATAGACAGATAGACAGATAGACAGATAGACAGATTGACAGATTGACAGATAGACAGATAGACAGATAGACAGATAGACAGATAGACAGATAGACAGATAGACAGATAGACAGATAGACAGATAGACAGATAGACAGATAGACAGATAGACAGATAGACAGATAGACAGATAGACAGATAGACAGATAGACAGATTGACAGATTGACAGATTGACAGATTGACAGATTGACAGATTGACAGATAGACAGATTTACAGATAGACAGATAGATAGACAGATAGATAGACAGATAGACAGATGGACAGAAAGACAGATAGACAGATAGACAGATAGACAGATAGACAGATAGACAGATAGACAGATAGACAGATAGACAGATAGACAGATAGACAGATAGACAGACATACAGATATACAGATATACAGATATACAGATAGACAGATAGACAGATAGACAGATATACAGATATACAGATATACAGATAGACAACTAAACAGATAGACAAAAAGACAGATAGACAGATGGACAGAAAGACAGATAGACAGATAGACAGATAGACAGATAGACAGATAGACAGATAGACAGATAGACAGATAGACAGATAGACAGATAGACAGATAGACTGATAGACAGATAGACAGATAGACAGATTGACAGATTGACAGATTGACAGATAGACAGATAGACAGATAGACAGATAGACAGATAGACAGATAGGCAGATAGACAGATACTCAGATAGACAGATAGATATATAGGTAGTTAGATAGACAGATAGACAGATAGACAGATTGACAGATTGACAGATTGACAGATTGACAGATTGACAGATAGACAGATTTACAGATAGACAGATAGATAGACAGATAGATAGACAGATAGATAGACAGATAGATAGACAGACAGACAGATAGATAGACAGATAGATAGACAGATAGATAGACAGAAAGACAGATAGACAGATAGACAGATAGACAGATTGACAGATTGACAGATTGACAGATAGACAGATTTACAGATAGACAGATAGACAGATAGATAGACAGATAGATAGACAGATAGATAGACAGATAGATAGACAGATAGATAGACAGACAGACAGATAGATAGACAGATAGATAGACAGATAGATAGACAGAAAGACAGATAGACAGATAGACAGATAGACAGATAGACAGATAGACAGATATACAGATAGACAGATAGACAGATGGACAGATAGACAGATAGACAGATAGACAGATAGACAGATAGACAGATAGACAGATAGACAGATAGACAGATAGACAGATAGACAGATAGAAAAATAGACAGATAGACAGATAGACAGATAGACAGATAGACAGATAGACAGATAGACAGATAGACAGATAGACAGATAGACAGATAGACAGATAGACAGATAGACAGATAGACAGATAGACAGATAGACTGATAGACAGATAGACAGATAGACAGATTGACAGATTGACAGATTGACAGATAGACAGATAGACAGATAGACAGATAGACAGTTAGACAGATAGACAGATAGACAGATAGACAGATAGACAGATAGACAGATAGACAGATAGACAGATAGACAGATAGACAGATAGACAGATAGACAGATAGACAGATAGACAGATAGACAGATAGACAGATAGACAGATAGACAGATAGACAGATAGACAGATAGACAGATAGACAGATAGACAGATAGACAGATAGACAGATAGACAGATAGACAGATAGACAGATAGACAGATAGACAGATAGACAGATAGACAGATAGACAGATAGACAGATAGACAGATAGACAGATAGACAGATAGACAGATAGACAGATAGAGAGATAGACAGATAGACAGATAGACAGATAGACAGATATACAGATAGACAGATAGACAGATAGACAGATAGACAGATAGACAGATAGACAGATAGACAGATAGACAGATAGACAGATAGACAGATAGACAGATAGACAGATAGACAGATAGACAGATAGACAGATAGACAGATAGACAGATAGACAGATAGACAGATAGACAGATAGACAGATAGACAGATAGACAGATAGACAGATAGACAGATAGACAGATAGGCAGATAGACAGATAGACAGATAGACAGATAGGCAGATAGACAGATACACAGATAGACAGATAGATATATAGGTAGTTAGATAGACAGATAGACAGATAGACAGATAGACAGATTGACAGATTGACAGATAGACAGATAGACAGATAGACAGATAGACAGATAGACAGATAGACAGATAGACAGATAGACAGATAGCCAGATAGACAGATAGACAGATAGACAGATAGACAGATAGACAGATTGACAGATTGACAGATTGACAGATTGACAGATAGACAGATTTACAGATAGACAGATAGATAGACAGATAGATAGACAGATAGACAGATGGACAGATGGACAGAAAGACAGATAGACAGATAGACAGATAGACAGATAGACAGATAGACAGATAGACAGATAGACAGACATACAGATATACAGATATACAGATATACAGATAGACAGATAGACAGATAGACAGATATACAGATATACAGATATACAGATAGACAACTAAACAGATAGACAAAAAGACAGATAGACAGATAGACAGATAGACAGATTGACAGATTGACAGATTGACAGATTGACAGATAGACAGATAGACAGATAGACAGATAGACAGATAGACAGATAGACAGATAGAAAAATAGACAGATAGACAGATAGACAGATAGACAGATAGACAGATAGACAGATAGACAGATAGACAGATAGACAGATAGACAGATAGACAGATAGACAGATAGACAGATAGACAGATAGACAGATAGACTGATAGACAGATAGACAGATAGACAGATTGACAGATTGACAGATTGACAGATAGACAGATAGAAAAATAGACAGATAGACAGATAGACAGATAGACAGATAGACAGATAGACAGATAGACAGATAGACAGATAGACAGATAGACAGATAGACAGATAGACAGATAGACAGATAGACTGATAGACAGATAGAAAAATAGACAGATAGACAGATAGACAGATAGACAGATAGACAGATAGACAGATAGACAGATAGACAGATAGACAGATAGACAGATAGACAGATAGACAGATAGAAAAATAGACAGATAGACAGATAGACAGATAGACAGATAGACAGATAGACAGATAGACAGATAGACAGATAGACAGATTTACAGATAGACAGATAGATAGACAGATAGATAGACAGATAGATAGACAGATAGATAGACAGATAGATAGACAGACAGACAGATAGATAGACAGATAGATAGACAGATAGATAGACAGAGAGACAGATAGACAGATAGACAGATAGACAGATAGACAGATAGACAGATAGACAGATAGACAGATATACAGATAGACAGATAGACAGATGGACAGATAGACAGATAGACAGATAGACAGATAGACAGATAGACAGATAGACAGATAGACAGATAGACAGATAGACAGATAGACAGATAGACAGATAGACAGATAGACAGATAGACAGATAGACAGATAGACAGATAGACAGATAGACAGATAGACAGATAGACAGATAGAAAAATAGACAGATAGACAGATAGACAGATAGAAAGATAGACAGATAGACAGATAGACAGATAGACAGATAGACAGATAGACAGATAGACAGATAGACAGATAGACAGATAGACAGATAGACAGATAGACTGATAGACAGATAGACAGATAGACAGATTGACAGATTGACAGATTGACAGATTGACAGATAGACAGATAGACAGATAGACAGTTAGACAGATAGACAGATAGACAGATAGACAGATAGACAGATAGACAGATAGACAGATAGACAGATAGACAGATAGACAGATAGACAGATAGACAGATAGACAGATAGACAGATAGACAGATAGACAGATAGACAGATAGACAGATAGACAGATAGACAGATAGACAGATAGACAGATTGACAGATTGACAGATTGACAGATAGACAGATAGACAGATAGACAGATTTACAGATAGACAGATAGATAGACAGATAGACAGATGGACAGAAAGACAGATAGACAGATAGACAGATAGACAGATAGACAGATAGACAGATAGACAGATAGACAGATAGACAGATAGACAGATAGACTGATAGACAGATAGACAGATAGACAGATAGACAGATTGACAGATTGACAGATAGACAGATAGACAGATAGACAGATAGACAGATAGACAGATAGGCAGATAGACAGATACACAGATAGACAGATAGATATATAGGTAGTTAGATAGACAGATAGACAGATAGACAGATTGACAGATTGACAGATTGACAGATAGACAGATAGACAGATAGACAGATAGACAGATAGACAGATAGACAGATAGACAGATAGACAGATAGACAGATAGACAGATAGACAGATAGACAGATAGACAGATAGACAGATAGACAGATAGACAGATAGACAGATAGACAGATTGACAGATTGACAGATTGACAGATAGACAGATTTACAGATAGACAGATAGATAGACAGATAGATAGACAGATAGACAGATGGACAGAAAGACAGATAGACAGATAGACAGATAGACAGATAGACAGATAGACAGATAGACAGACATACAGATATACAGATATACAGATATACAGATAGACAGATAGACAGATAGACAGATAGACAGATAGACAGATATACAGATAGACAGATAGACAGATGGACAGATAGACAGATAGACAGATAGACAGATAGACAGATTTACAGATAGACAGATAGATAGACAGATAGATAGACAGATAGATAGACAGATAGATAGACAGAGAGACAGATAGACAGATAGACAGATAGACAGATAGACAGATAGACAGATAGACAGATAGACAGATAGACAGATAGACAGATAGACAGATAGACAGATAGACAGATAGACAGATATACAGATAGACAGATAGACAGATGGACAGATAGACAGATAGACAGATAGACAGATAGACAGATAGACAGATAGACAGATAGACAGATAGACAGATAGACAGATAGACAGATAGACAGATAGAAAAATAGACAGATAGACAGATAGACAGATAGACAGATAGACAGATAGACAGATAGACAGATAGACAGATAGACAGATAGACAGATAGACAGATATACAGATAGACAGATAGACAGATAGACAGATAGACAGATAGACAGATAGACAGATAGACAGATAGACTGATAGACAGATAGACAGATAGACAGATTGACAGATTGACAGATAGACAGATAGACAGATAGACAGATAGACAGTTAGACAGATAGACAGATAGACAGATAGACAGATAGACAGATAGACAGATAGACAGATAGACAGATAGACAGATAGACAGATAGACAGATAGACAGATAGACAGATAGACAGATAGACAGATAGACAGATAGACAGATAGACAGATAGACAGATTGACAGATTGACAGATTGACAGATTGACAGATTGACAGATAGACAGATTTACAGATAGACAGATAGATAGACAGATAGATAGACAGATAGACAGATGGACAGAAAGACAGATAGACAGATAGACAGATAGACAGATAGACAGATAGACAGATAGACAGATAGACAGATAGACTGATAGACAGATAGACAGATAGACAGATTGACAGATTGACAGATTGACAGATAGACAGATAGACAGATAGACAGATAGACAGATAGACAGATAGACAGATAGGCAGATAGACAGATACACAGATAGACAGATAGATATATAGGTAGTTAGATAGACAGATAGACAGATAGACAGATTGACAGATTGACAGATTGACAGATAGACAGATAGACAGATAGACAGATAGACAGATAGACAGATAGACAGATAGACAGATAGACAGATAGACAGATAGACAGATAGACAGATAGACAGATAGACAGATAGACAGATAGACAGATAGACAGATAGACAGGTAGACAGATAGACAGATAGACAGATAGACAGATAGACAGATAGACAGATTGACAGATTGACAGATTGACAGATTGACATATTGACAGATAGACAGATTTACAGATAGACAGATAGATAGACAGATAGATAGACAGATAGACAGATGGACAGAAAGACAGATAGACAGATAGACAGATAAACAGATAGACAGATAGACAGATAGACAGACATACAGATATACAGATATACAGATAGACAGATAGACAGATAGACAGATATACAGATATACAGATATACAGATATACAGATAGACAACTAAACAGATAGACAAAAAGACAGATAGACAGATAGACAGATAGACAGATAGACAGATTGACAGATTGACAGATTGACAGATTGACAGATAGACAGATTTACAGATAGACAGATAGATAGACAGATAGATAGACAGATAGATAGACAGATAGATAGACAGATAGATAGACAGACAGACAGATAGATAGACAGATAGATAGACAGATAGATAGACAGAAAGACAGATAGACAGATAGACAGATAGACAGATAGACAGATAGACAGATATACAGATAGACAGATAGACAGATGGACAGATAGACAGATAGACAGATAGACAGATAGACAGATAGACAGATAGACAGATAGACAGATAGATAGATAGACAGATAGACAGATAGACAGATAGACAGATAGAAAAATAGACAGATAGACAGATAGACAGATAGACAGATAGACAGATAGACAGATAGACAGATAGACAGATAGACTGATAGACAGATAGACAGATAGACAGATAGACAGATAGACAGATAGACAGATAGACAGATTGACAGATTGACAGATTGACCTATAGACAGATAGACAGATAGACAGTTAGACAGATAGACAGATAGACAGATAGACAGATAGACAGATAGACAGATAGACAGATAGACAGATAGACAGATAGACAGATAGACAGATAGACAGATAGACAGATAGACAGATAGACAGATAGACAGATAGACAGATAGACAAATAGACAGATAGACAGATAGACAGATAGACAGATAGACAGATAGACAGATAGACAGATAGACAGATAGACAGATAGACAGATAGACAGATAGACAGATAGACAGATAGACAGATAGACAGATAGACAGATAGACAGATAGACAGATAGACAGATAGACAGATAGACAGATAGACAGATAGACAGATAGACAGATAGACAGATAGACAGATAGACAGATAGACAGATAGACAGATAGACAGATAGACAGATAGACAGATAGACAGATAGACAGATAGACAGATAGACAGATAGACAGATAGACAGATAGACAGATAGACAGATAGACAGAAAGACAGATAGACAGATAGACAGATAGACAGATAGACAGATAGACAGATAGACAGATAGACAGATAGACAGATAGACAGATAGACAGATAGACAGATAGACAGATAGACAGATAGACAGATAGACAGATAGACAGATAGACAGATAGACAGATAGACAGATAGACAGATAGACAGATAGACAGATAGACAGATAGACAGATAGACAGATAAACAGATAGACAGATAGACAGATAGACAGATAGACAGATAGACAGATAGACAGATAGACAGATAAACAGATAAACAGATAGACAGATAGACAGATAGACAGATAGACAGATAGACAGATAGACAGATAGACAGATAGACAGATAGACAGATAGACAGATAGACAGATAGACAGATAGACAGATAGACAGATAGACAGATAGACAGATAGACAGATAGACAGATAGACAGATAGACAGATAGACAGATAGACAGATAGACAGATAGACACATAGACAGATAGACAGATAGACAGATAGACAGATAGACAGATAGACAGATAGACAGATAGACAGATAGACAGATAGACAGATAGACAGATAGACAAATAGACAGATAGACAGATTGACAGATAGACAGATAGACAGATAGACAGATAGACAGATAGACAGATAGACAGATAGACAGATAGACAGATAGACAGATAGACAGATAGACAGATAGACAGATAGACAGATAGACAGATAGACAGATAGACAGATAGACAGATTGACAGATAGACAGATAGACAGATAGACAGATAGACAGATAGACAGATAGACAGATAGACAGATAGACAGATAGACAGATAGACAGATAGACAGATAGACAGATAGACAGATAGACAGATAGACAGATAGACAGATAGACAGATAGACAGATAGACAGATAGACAGATAGACAGATAGACAGATAGACAGATAGACAGATAGACAGATAGACAGATAAACAGATAGACAGATAGACAGATAGACAGATAGACAGAGAGACAGATGGACAGATAGACAGATAGACAGATAGACAGATAGACAGATAGACAGATAGACAGATAGACAGATAGACAGATAGACAGATAGACAGATAGACAGATAGACAGATAGACAGATAGACAGATAGACAGATAGACAGATAGACAGATAGACAGATAGACAGATAGACAGATAGACAGATAGACAGATAGACAGATAGACAGATAGACAGATAGACAGATAGACAGATAGACAGATAGACAGATAGACAGATAGACAGATAGACAGATAAACAGATAAACAGATAGACAGATAGACAGATAGACAGATAGACAGATAGACAGATAGACAGATTGACAGATTGACAGATTGACAGATTGACAGATTGACAGATAGACAGATTTACAGATAGACAGATAGATAGACAGATAGATAGACAGATAGATAGACAGATAGATAGACAGACAGACAGATAGATAGACAGATAGATAGACAGAAAGACAGATAGACAGATAGACAGATAGACAGATAGACAGATAGACAGATATACAGATAGACAGATAGACAGATGGACAGATAGATAGATAGACAGATAGACAGATAGACAGATAGACAGATAGACAGATAGACAAATAGACAGATAGACAGATAGACAGATAGACAGATAGACAGATAGACAGATAGACAGATAGACAGATATACAGATAGACAGATAGACAGATGGACAGATAGACAGATAGACAGATAGACAGATAGACAGATAGACAGATAGACAGATAGACAGATAGACAGATAGACAGATAGACAGATAGACAGATAGACAGATAGACAGATAGACAAATAGACAGATAGACAGATAGACAGATAGACAGATAGACAGATAGACAGATAGACAGATAGACAGATAGACAGATAGACAGATAGACAGATATACAGATAGACAGATAGACAGATGGACAGATAGACAGATAGACAGATATACAGATAGACAGATAGACAGATGGACAGATAGACAGATAGACAGATAGACAGATTGACAGATTGACAGATTGACAGATTGACAGATTGACAGATAGACAGATTTACAGATAGACAGATAGATAGACAGATAGATAGACAGATAGACAGATGGACAGAAAGACAGATAGACAGATAGACAGATAGACAGATAGACAGACATACAGATATACAGATATACAGATATACAGATAGACAGATAGACAGATAGACAGATATACAGATATACAGATATACGGATATACAGATATACAGATAGACAACTAAACAGATAGACAAAAAGACAGATAGACAGATAGACAGATAGACAGATTGACAGATTGACAGATAGACAGATTTACAGATAGACAGATAGATAGACAGATAGATAGACAGATAGATAGACAGATAGATAGACAGATAGATAGACAGATAGATAGACAGACAGACAGATAGATAGACAGATAGAAAGACAGATAGATAGACAGAAAGACAGATAGACAGATAGACAGATAGACAGATAGACAGATAGACAGATAGACAGATAGACAGATAGACAGATAGACAGATAGACAGATAGACAGATAGACAGATAGACAGATAGACAGATAGACAGATAGACAGATAGACAGATAGACAGATAGACAGATAGACAGATAGACAGATAGACAGATAGACAGATAGACAGATAGACAGATAGACAGATAGACAGATAGACAGATAGACAGATAGACAGATAGACAGATAGACAGATAGACAGATAGACAGAAAGACAGATAGACAGATAGACAGATAGACAGATAGACAGATAGACAGATAGACAGATAGACAGATAGACAGAAAGACAGATAGACAGATAGACAGATAGACAGATAGACAGATAGACAGATAGACAGATAGACAGATAGACAGATAGACAGATAGACAGATAGACAGATAGACAGATAGACAGATAGACAGATAGACAGATAGACAGATAGACAGATAGACAGATAGACAGATAGACAGATAGACAGATAGACAGATAGACAGATAGACAGATAGACAGATAGACAGATAGACAGATAGACAGATAGACAGATAGACAGATAGACAGATAGACAGATAGACAGATAAACAGATAGACAGATAGACAGATAGACAGATAGACAGATAGACAGATAGACAGATAGACAGATAAACAGATAAACAGATAGACAGATAGACAGATAGACAGATAGACAGATAGACAGATAGACAGATAGACAGATAGACAGATAGACAGATAGACAGATAGACAGATAGACAGATAGACAGATAGACAGATAGACAGATAGACAGATAGACAGATAGACAGATAGACAGATAGACAGATAGACAGATAGACAGATAGACAGATAGACAGATAGACACATAGACAGATAGACAGATAGACAGATAGACAGATAGACAGATAGACAGATAGACAGATAGACAGATAGACAGATAGACAGATAGACAGATAGACAGATAGACAGATAGACAGATTGACAGATAGACAGATAGACAGATAGACAGATAGACAGATAGACAGATAGACAGATAGACAGATAGACAGATAGACAGATAGACAGATAGACAGATAGACAGATAGACAGATAGACAGATAGACAGATAGACAGATAGACAGATAGACAGATAGACAGATAGACAGATAGACAGATAGACAGATTGACAGATAGACAGATAGACAGATAGACAGATAGACAGATAGACAGATAGACAGATAGACAGATAGACAGATAGACAGATAGACAGATAGACAGATAGACAGATAGACAGATAGACAGATAGACAGATAGACAGATAGACAGATAGACAGATAGACAGATAGACAGATAGACAGATAGACAGATAGACAGATAAACAGATAGACAGATAGACAGATAGACAGATAGACAGAGAGACAGATGGACAGATAGACAGATAGACAGATAGACAGATAGACAGATAGACAGATAGACAGATAGACAGATAGACAGATAGACAGATAGACAGATAGACAGATAGACAGATAGACAGATAGACAGATAGACAGATAGACAGATAGACAGATAGACAGATAGACAGATAGACAGATAGACAGATAGACAGATAAACAGATAAACAGATAGACAGATAGACAGATAGACAGATAGACAGATAGACAGATAGACAGATAGACAGATTGACAGATTGACAGATTGACAGATTGACAGATAGACAGATTTACAGATAGACAGATAGATAGACAGATAGATAGACAGATAGATAGACAGATAGATAGACAGACAGACAGATAGATAGACAGATAGATAGACAGAAAGACAGATAGACAGATAGACAGATAGACAGATAGACAGATAGACAGATAGACAGATAGACAGATAGACAGATATACAGATAGACAGATAGACAGATGGACAGATAGATAGATAGACAGATAGACAGATAGACAGATAGACAGATAGACATATAGACAGATAGACAAATAGACAGATAGACAGATAGACAGATAGACAGATAGACAGATAGACAGATAGACAGATATACAGATAGACAGATAGACAGATGGACAGATAGACAGATAGACAGATAGACAGATAGACAGATAGACAGATAGACAGATAGACAGATAGACAGATAGACAGATAGACAGATAGACAAATAGACAGATAGACAGATAGACAGATAGACAGATAGACAGATAGACAGATAGACAGATAGACAGATAGACAGATAGACAGATATACAGATAGACAGATAGACAGATGGACAGATAGACAGATAGACAGATATACAGATAGACAGATAGACAGATGGACAGATAGACAGATAGACAGATAGACAGATTGACAGATTGACAGATTGACAGATTGACAGATTGACAGATAGACAGATTTACAGATAGACAGATAGATAGCCAGATAGACAGATGGACAGAAAGACAGATAGACAGATAGACAGATAGACAGACATACAGATATACAGATATACAGATATACAGATATACAGATAGACAGATAGACAGATAGACAGATATACAGATATACAGATATACAGATATACGGATATACAGATATACAGATAGACAACTAAACAGATAGACAAAAAGACAGATAGACAGATAGACAGATAGACAGATTGACAGATTGACAGATTGACAGATTGACAGATTGACAGATAGACAGATTTACAGATAGACAGATAGATAGACAGATAGATAGACAGATAGATAGACAGATAGATAGACAGATAGATAGACAGATAGATAGACAGACAGACAGATAGATAGACAGATAGAAAGACAGATAGATAGACAGAAAGACAGATAGACAGATAGACAGATAGACAGATAGACAGATAGACAGATAGACAGATAGACAGATAGACAGATATACAGATAGACAGATAGACAGATAGACAGATAGACAGATAGACAGATAGACAGATAGACAGATAGACAGATAGACAGATAGACAGATAGACAGATAGAAAAATAGACAGATAGACAGATAGACAGATAGACAGATAGACAGATAGACAGATAGACAGATAGACAGATAGACAGATAGACAGATAGACAGATAGACAGATAGACAGATAGACAGATAGACAGATAGACAGATAGACAGATAGACAGATAGACAGATAGACAGATAGACTGATAGACAGATAGACAGATAGATAGATTGACAGATTGACAGATTGACAGATAGACAGATAGACAGATAGACAGATAGACAGATAGACAGATAGACAGATAGACAGATAGACAGATAGACAGATAGACAGATAGACAGATAGACAGATAGACAGATAGACAGATAGACAGATAGACAGATAGACAGATAGACAGATAGACAGATAGACAGATAGACAGATAGACAGATAGACAGATAGACAGATAGACAGATAGACAGATAGACAGATAGACAGATAGACAGATAGACAGATAGACAGATAGACAGATAGACAGATAGACAGATAGACAGATAGACAGATAGACAGATAGACAGATAGACAGATAGACAGATAGACAGATAGACAGATAGACAGATAGACAGATAGACAGATAGACAGATAGACAGATAGACAGATAGACAGATAGACAGATAGACAGATAGACAGATAGACAGATAGACAGATAGACAGATAGACAGATAGACAGATAGACAGATAGACAGATAGACAGATAGACAGATAGACAGATAGACAGATAGACAGATAGACAGATAGACAGATAGACAGATAGACAGATAGACAGATAGACAGATAGACAGATAGACAGATTGACAGATAGACAGATAGACAGATAGACAGATAGACAGATAGACAGATAGACAGATAGACAGATAGACAGATAGACAGATAGACAGATGGACAGATAGACAGATTGACAGATTGACAGATTGACAGATTGACAGATAGACAGATTTACAGATAGACAGATAGATAGACAGATAGATAGACAGATAGACAGATGGACAGAAAGACAGATAGACAGATAGACAGATAGACAGATAGACAGATAGACAGACATACAGATATACAGATATACAGATATACAGATAGACAGATAGACAGATAGACAGATATACAGATATACAGATATACAGATATACAGATATACAGATATACAGATAGACAACTTAACAACTAAACAGATAGACAAAAAGACAGATAGACAGATAGACAGATAGACAGATTGACAGATTGACAGATTGACAGATTGACAGATAGACAGATTTACAGATAGACAGATAGATAGACAGATAGATAGACAGATAGATAGACAGATAGATAGACAGATAGATAGACAGACAGACAGATAGATAGACAGATAGATAGACAGATAGATAGACAGAAAGACAGATAGACAGATAGACAGATAGACAGATAGACAGATAGACAGATATACAGATAGACAGATAGACAGATGGACAGATAGACAGATAGACAGATAGACAGATAGACAGATAGACAGATAGACAGATAGACAGATAGACAGATAGACAGATAGAAAAATAGACAGATAGACAGATAGACAGATAGACAGATAGACAGATAGACAGATAGACAGATAGACAGATAGACAGATAGACAGATAGACAGATAGACAGATAGACAGATAGACAGATAGACAGATAGACTGATAGACAGATAGACAGATAGACAGATTGACAGATTGACAGATTGACAGATAGACAGATAGACAGATAGACAGATAGACAGATAGACAGATAGACAGATAGACAGATAGACAGATAGACAGATAGACAGATAGACAGATAGACAGATAGACAGATAGACAGATAGACAGATAGACAGATAGACAGATAGACAGATAGACAGATAGACAGATAGACAGATAGACAGATAGACAGATAGACAGATAGACAGATAGACAGATAGACAGATAGACAGATAGACAGATAGACAGATAGACAGATAGACAGATAGACAGATAGACAGATAGACAGATAGACAGATAGACAGATAGACAGATAGACAGATAGACAGATAGACAGATAGACAGATAGACAGATAGACAGATAGACAGATAGACAGATAGACAGATAGACAGATAGACAGATAGACAGATAGACAGATAGACAGATAGACAGATAGACAGATAGACAGATAGACAGATAGACAGATAGACAGATAGACAGATAGACAGATAGACAGATAGACAGATAGACAGATAGACAGATAGACAGATAGACAGATAGACAGATAGACAGATAGACAGATAGACAGATAGACAGATAGACAGATAGACAGATAGACAGATAGACAGATAGACAGATAGACAGATAGACAGATAGACAGATAGACAGATAGACAGATAGACAGATAGACAGATAGACAGATAGACAGATAGACAGATAGACAGATTGACAGATAGACAGATAGACAGATAGACAGATAGACAGATAGACAGATAGACAGATAGACAGATAGACAGATAGACAGATAGACAGATAGACAGATAGACAGATAGACAGATAGACAGATAGACAGATAGACAGATAGACAGATAGACAGATAGACAGATAGACAGATAGACAGATAGACAGATAGACAGATAGACAGATAGACAGATAGACAGATAGACAGATAGACAGATAGACAGATAGACAGATAGACAGATAGACAGATAGACAGATAGACAGATAAACAGATAGACAGATAGACAGATAGACAGATAGACAGAGAGACAGATAGACAGAGAGACAGATAGACAGATAGACAGATAGACAGATAGACAGATAGACAGATAGACAGATAGACAGATAGACAGATAGACAGATAGACAGATAGACAGATAGACAGATAGACAGATAGACAGATAGACAGATAGACAGATAGACAGATAGACAGATAGACAGGTAGACAGATAGACAGATAGACAGATAGACAGATAGACAGATAGACAGATAGACAGATAGACAGATAGACAGATAGACAGATAGACAGATAGACAGATAGACAGATAGACAGATAGACAGATAGACAGATAGACAGATAGACAGATAGACAGATAGACAGATAGACAGATAGACAGATAGACAGATAGACAGATAGACAGATAGACAGATAAACAGATAAACAGATAGACAGATAGACAGATAGACAGATTGACAGATTGACAGATTGACAGATTGACAGATTGACAGATTGACAGATTTACAGATAGACAGATAGATAGACAGATAGATAGACAGATAGATAGACAGATAGATAGACAGACAGACAGATAGATAGACAGATAGATAGACAGATAGATAGACAGAAAGACAGATAGACAGATAGACAGATAGACAGATAGACAGATAGACAGATATACAGATAGACAGATAGACAGATGGACAGATAGACAGATAGACAGATAGACAGATAGACAGATAGACAGATAGACAGATAGACAGATAGACAGATAGACAGATAGACAGATAGACAAATAGACAGATAGACAGATAGACAGATAGACAGATAGACAGATAGACAGATAGACAGATAGACAGATAGACAGATAGACAGATAGACAGATAGACAGATATACAGATAGACAGATAGACAGATGGACAGATAGACAGATAGACAGATATACAGATAGACAGATAGACAGATGGACAGATAGACAGATAGACAGATAGACAGATAGACAGATAGACAGATAGACAGATAGACAGATAGACAGATAGATAGACAGATAGATAGACAGAAAGACAGATAGACAGATAGACAGATAGACAGATAGACAGATAGACAGATAGACAGATAGACAGATAGACAGATAGACAGATAGACAGATATACAGATAGACAGATAGACAGATGGACAGATAGACAGATAGACAGATAGACAGATAGACAGATAGACAGATAGACAGATAGACAGAAAGATAGACAGATAGATAGACAGAAAGACAGATAGACAGATAGACAGATAGACAGATAGACAGATAGACAGATAGACAGATAGACAGATAGACAGATATACAGATAGACAGATAGACAGATGGACAGATAGACAGATAGACAGATAGACAGATAGACAGATAGACAGATAGACAGATAGACAGAGAGACAGATAGACAGATAGACAGATAGACAGATAGACAGATAGACAGATAGACAGATAGACAGATAGACAGATAGACAGATAGACAGATAGACAGATAGACAGATAGACAGATAGACAGATAGACAGATAGACAGATAGACAGATAGACAGATAGACAGATAGACAGATAGACAGATAGACAGATAGACAGATAGACAGATAGACAGATAGACAGATAGACAGATAGACAGATAGACAGATAGACAGATAGACAGATAGACAGATAGACAGATAGACAGATAGACAGATAGACAGATAGACAGATAGACAGATAGACAGATAAACAGATAGACAGATAGACAGATAGACAGATAGACAGATAGACAGATTGACAGATTGACAGATAGACAGATAGACAGATTTACAGATAGACAGATAGATAGACAGATAGATAGACAGATAGATAGACAGACAGACAGATAGATAGACAGATAGATAGACAGATAGATAGACAGAAAGACAGATAGACAGATAGACAGATAGACAGATAGACAGATAGACAGATAGACAGATAGACAGATAGACAGATAGACAGATAGACAGATATACAGATAGACAGATAGACAGATGGACAGATTGACAGATAGACAGATAGACAGATAGACAGATAGACAGATATACAGATAGACAGATAGACAGATGGACAGATAGACAGATAGACAGATAGACAGATATACAGATAGACAGATAGACAGATGGACAGATAGACAGATAGACAGATAGACAGATAGACAGATAGACAGATAGACAGATAGACAGATAGACAGATAGATAGACAGATAGATAGACAGAAAGACAGATAGACAGATAGACAGATAGACAGATAGACAGATAGACAGAAAGACAGATAGACAGATATACAGATAGACAGATAGACAGATGGACAGATAGACAGATAGACAGATAGACAGATAGATAGACAGATAGATAGACAGAAAGACAGATAGACAGATAGACAGATAGACAGATAGACAGATAGACAGATATACAGATAGACAGATAGACAGATGGACAGATAGACAGATAGACAGATAGACAAATAGACAGATATACAGATATACAGATATACAGATATACAGATAGACAACTAAACAGATAGACAAAAAGACAGATAGACAGATAGACAGATAGACAGATTGACAGATTGACAGATTGACAGATTGACAGATAGACAGATTTACAGATAGACAGATAGATAGACAGATAGATAGACAGATAGATAGACAGATAGATAGACAGACAGACAGATAGATAGACAGATAGATAGACAGAAAGACAGATAGACAGATAGACAGATAGACAGATAGACAGATATACAGATAGACAGATAGACAGATGGACAGATAGACAGATAGACAGATAGACAGATAGACAGATAGACAGATAGACAGATAGACAGATAGACAGATAGACAGATAGACAGATAGACAGATAGACAAATAGACAGATAGACAGATAGACAGATAGACAGATAGACAGATAGACAGATAGACAGATAGACAGATAGACAGATAGACAAATAGACAGATAGACAGATAGACAGATAGACAGATAGACAGATAGACAGATAGACAGATAGACAGATAGACAGATAGACAGATAGACAGATAGACAGATAGACAGATAGACAGATAGACAGATAGACAGATATACAGATAGACAACTAAACAGATAGACAAAAAGACAGATAGACAGATAGACAGATAGACAGATAGACAGATAGACAGAAAGACAGATAGACAGATATACAGATAGACAGATAGACAGATGGACAGATAGACAGATAGACAGATAGACAGATAGACAGATAGACAGATAGACAGATAGACAGATAGACAGATAGATAGACAGATAGATAGACAGATAGACAGATAGACAGATAGACAGATAGACAGATAGACAGATAGACAGATAGACAAATAGACAGATAGACAGATAGACAGATAGACAGATAGACAGATAGACAGATAGACAGATAGACAGATAGACAGATAGACAGATAGACAAATAGACAGATAGACAGATAGACAGATAGACAGATAGACAGATAGACAGATAGACAGATAGACAGATAGACAGATAGACAGATAGACAGATAGACAGATAGACAGATAGACAGATAGACAGATATACAGATAGACAACTAAACAGATAGACAAAAAGACAGATAGACAGATAGACAGATAGACAGATAGACAGAAAGACAGATAGACAGATATACAGATAGACAGATATACAGATAGACAGATAGACAGATGGACAGATAGACAGATAGACAGATAGACAGATAGACAGATAGACAGATAGACAGATAGACAGATAGACAGATAGACAGATAGACAAATAGACAGATAGACAGATAGACAGATAGACAGATAGACAGATAGACAGATAGACAGATAGACAGATAGACAGATAGACAGATAGACAGATAGACAGATAGACAGATAGACAGATAGACAGATAGACAGATAGACAGATAGACAGATAGACAGATAGACAGATAGACAGATAGACAGATAGACAGATAGACAGATAGACAGATAGACAGATAGACAGATAGACAGATAGACAGATAGACAGATAGACAGATAGACAGATAGACAGATAGACAGATAGACAGATAGACAGATAGACAGATAGACAGATAGACAGATAAACAGATAGACAGATAGACAGATAGACAGATAGACAGATAGACAGATTGACAGATTGACAGATTGACAGATAGACAGATAGACAGATTTACAGATAGACAGATAGATAGACAGATAGATAGACAGATAGATAGACAGACAGACAGATAGATAGACAGATAGATAGACAGATAGATAGACAGAAAGACAGATAGACAGATAGACAGATAGACAGATAGACAGATAGACAGATAGACAGATAGACAGATAGACAGATAGACAGATAGACAGATATACAGATAGACAGATAGACAGATGGACAGATTGACAGATAGACAGATAGACAGATAGACAGATAGACAGATATACAGATAGACAGATAGACAGATGGACAGATAGACAGATAGACAGATAGACAGATATACAGATAGACAGATAGACAGATGGACAGATAGACAGATAGACAGATAGACAGATAGACAGATAGACAGATAGACAGATAGACAGATAGATAGACAGATAGATAGACAGAAAGACAGATAGACAGATAGACAGATAGACAGATAGACAGATAGACAGAAAGACAGATAGACAGATATACAGATAGACAGATAGACAGATGGACAGATAGACAGATAGACAGATAGACAGATAGATAGACAGATAGATAGACAGAAAGACAGATAGACAGATAGACAGATAGACAGATAGACAGATAGACAGATATACAGATAGACAGATAGACAGATGGACAGATAGACAGATAGACAGATAGACAAATAGACAGATATACAGATATACAGATATACAGATATACAGATAGACAACTAAACAGATAGACAAAAAGACAGATAGACAGATAGACAGATAGACAGATTGACAGATTGACAGATTGACAGATTGACAGATTGACAGATAGACAGATTTACAGATAGACAGATAGATAGACAGATAGATAGACAGATAGATAGACAGATAGATAGACAGACAGACAGATAGATAGACAGATAGATAGACAGAAAGACAGATAGACAGATAGACAGATAGACAGATAGACAGATATACAGATAGACAGATAGACAGATGGACAGATAGACAGATAGACAGATAGACAGATAGACAGATAGACAGATAGACAGATAGACAGATAGACAGATAGACAGATAGACAGATAGACAAATAGACAGATAGACAGATAGACAGATAGACAGATAGACAGATAGACAGATAGACAGATAGACAGATAGACAGATAGACAAATAGACAGATAGACAGATAGACAGATAGACAGATAGACAGATAGACAGATAGACAGATAGACAGATAGACAGATAGACAGATAGACAGATAGACAGATAGACAGATAGACAGATAGACAGATAGACAGATAGACAGATATACAGATAGACAACTAAACAGATAGACAAAAAGACAGATAGACAGATAGACAGATAGACAGATAGACAGATAGACAGAAAGACAGATAGACAGATATACAGATAGACAGATAGACAGATGGACAGATAGACAGATAGACAGATAGACAGATAGACAGATAGACAGATAGACAGATAGACAGATAGATAGACAGATAGATAGACAGATAGACAGATAGACAGATAGACAGATAGACAGATAGACAGATAGACAGATAGACAAATAGACAGATAGACAGATAGACAGATAGACAGATAGACAGATAGACAGATAGACAGATAGACAGATAGACAGATAGACAGATAGACAGATAGACAGATAGACAAATAGACAGATAGACAGATAGACAGATAGACAGATAGACAGATAGACAGATAGACAGATAGACAGATAGACAGATAGACAGATAGACAGATAGACAGATAGACAGATAGACAGATAGACAGATATACAGATAGACAACTAAACAGATAGACAAAAAGACAGATAGACAGATAGACAGATAGACAGATAGACAGAAAGACAGATAGACAGATATACAGATAGACAGATATACAGATAGACAGATAGACAGATGGACAGATAGACAGATAGACAGATAGACAGATAGACAGATAGACAGATAGACAGATAGACAGATAGACAGATAGACAAATAGACAGATAGACAGATAGACAGATAGACAGATAGACAGATAGACAGATAGACAGATAGACAGATAGACAGATAGACAGATAGACAGATAGACAAATAGACAGATAGACAGATAGACAGATAGACAGATAGACAGATAGACAGATAGACAGATAGACAGATAGACAGATAGACAGATAGACAGATAGACAGATAGACAGATAGACAGATAGACAGATAGACAGATAGACAGATAGATAGACAGATAGATAGACAGAAAGACAGATAGACAGATAGACAGATAGACAGATAGACAGATAGACAGATAGACAGAAAGACAGATAGACAGATATACAGATAGACAGATAGACAGATGGACAGATAGACAGATAGACAGATAGACAGATAGATAGACAGATAGATAGACAGAAAGACAGATAGACAGATAGACAGATAGACAGATAGACAGATAGACAGATATACAGATAGACAGATAGACAGATGGACAGATAGACAGATAGACAGATAGACAGATAGACAGATAGACAGATAGACAGATAGACAGATAGACAAATAGACAGATAGACAGATAGACAGATAGACAGATAGACAGATAGACAGATAGACAGATAGACAGATAGACAGATAGACAGATAGACAGATAGACAGATAGACAGATAGACAAATAGACAGATAGACAGATAGACAGATAGACAGATAGACAGATAGACAGATAGACAGATAGACAGATAGACAGATAGACAGATAGACAGATAGACAGATAGACAGATAGACAGATAGACAGATATACAGATAGACAACTAAACAGATAGACAAAAAGACAGATAGACAGATAGACAGATAGACAGATAGACAGAAAGACAGATAGACAGATATACAGATAGACAGATATACAGATAGACAGATAGACAGATGGACAGATAGACAGATAGACAGATAGACAGATAGACAGATAGACAGATAGACAGATAGACAGATAGACAGATAGACAGATAGACAGATAGACAAATAGACAGATAGACAGATAGACAGATAGACAGATAGACAGATAGACAGATAGACAGATAGACAGATAGACAGATAGACAGATAGACAGATAGACAGATAGACAGATAGACAGATAGACAGATAGACAGATAGACAGATAGACAGATAGACAGATAGACAGATAGACAGATAGACAGATAGACAGATAGACAGATAGACAGATAGACAGATAGACAGATAGACAGATAGACAGATAGACAGATAGACAGATAGACAGATAGACAGATAGACAGATAGACAGATAGACAGATAGACAGATAGACAGATAGACAGATAGACAGATAGACAGATAAACAGATAGACAGATAGACAGATAGACAGATAGACAGATAGACAGATTGACAGATTGACAGATAGACAGATAGACAGATTTACAGATAGACAGATAGATAGACAGATAGATAGACAGATAGATAGACAGACAGACAGATAGATAGACAGATAGATAGACAGATAGATAGACAGAAAGACAGATAGACAGATAGACAGATAGACAGATAGACAGATAGACAGATAGACAGATAGACAGATAGACAGATAGACAGATATACAGATAGACAGATAGACAGATGGACAGATTGACAGATAGACAGATAGACAGATAGACAGATAGACAGATATACAGATAGACAGATAGACAGATGGACAGATAGACAGATAGACAGATAGACAGATATACAGATAGACAGATAGACAGATGGACAGATAGACAGATAGACAGATAGACAGATAGACAGATAGACAGATAGACAGATAGACAGATAGATAGACAGATAGATAGACAGAAAGACAGATAGACAGATAGACAGATAGACAGATAGACAGATAGACAGAAAGACAGATAGACAGATATACAGATAGACAGATAGACAGATAGACAGATGGACAGATAGACAGATAGACAGATAGACAGATAGATAGACAGATAGATAGACAGAAAGACAGATAGACAGATAGACAGATAGACAGATAGACAGATAGACAGATAGACAGATATACAGATAGACAGATAGACAGATGGACAGATAGACAGATAGACAGATAGACAAATAGACAGATATACAGATATACAGATATACAGATATACAGATAGACAACTAAACAGATAGACAAAAAGACAGATAGACAGATAGACAGATAGACAGATTGACAGATTGACAGATTGACAGATTGACAGATAGACAGATTTACAGATAGACAGATAGATAGACAGATAGATAGACAGATAGATAGACAGATAGATAGACAGACAGACAGATAGATAGACAGATAGATAGACAGAAAGACAGATAGACAGATAGACAGATAGACAGATAGACAGATATACAGATAGACAGATAGACAGATGGACAGATAGACAGATAGACAGATAGACAGATAGACAGATAGACAGATAGACAGATAGACAGATAGACAGATAGACAGATAGACAGATAGACAAATAGACAGATAGACAGATAGACAGATAGACAGATAGACAGATAGACAGATAGACAGATAGACAGATAGACAAATAGACAGATAGACAGATAGACAGATAGACAGATAGACAGATAGACAGATAGACAGATAGACAGATAGACAGATAGACAGATAGACAGATAGACAGATAGACAGATAGACAGATAGACAGATAGACAGATATACAGATAGACAACTAAACAGATAGACAAAAAGACAGATAGACAGATAGACAGATAGACAGATAGACAGAAAGACAGATAGACAGATATACAGATAGACAGATAGACAGATGGACAGATAGACAGATAGACAGATAGACAGATAGACAGATAGACAGATAGACAGATAGACAGATAGATAGACAGATAGATAGACAGATAGACAGATAGACAGATAGACAGATAGACAGATAGACAGATAGACAGATAGACAAATAGACAGATAGACAGATAGACAGATAGACAGATAGACAGATAGACAGATAGACAGATAGACAGATAGACAGATAGACAGATAGACAGATAGACAAATAGACAGATAGACAGATAGACAGATAGACAGATAGACAGATAGACAGATAGACAGATAGACAGATAGACAGATAGACAGATAGACAGATAGACAGATAGACAGATAGACAGATAGACAGATATACAGATAGACAACTAAACAGATAGACAAAAAGACAGATAGACAGATAGACAGATAGACAGATAGACAGAAAGACAGATAGACAGATATACAGATAGACAGATATACAGATAGACAGATAGACAGATGGACAGATAGACAGATAGACAGATAGACAGATAGACAGATAGACAGATAGACAGATAGACAGATAGACAGATAGACAAATAGACAGATAGACAGATAGACAGATAGACAGATAGACAGATAGACAGATAGACAGATAGACAGATAGACAGATAGACAGATAGACAGATAGACAAATAGACAGATAGACAGATAGACAGATAGACAGATAGACAGATAGACAGATAGACAGATAGACAGATAGACAGATAGACAGATAGACAGATAGACAGATAGACAGATAGACAGATAGACAGATAGACAGATAGACAGATAGACAGATAGATAGACAGATAGATAGACAGAAAGACAGATAGACAGATAGACAGATAGACAGATAGACAGATAGACAGATAGCCAGAAAGACAGATAGACAGATATACAGATAGACAGATAGACAGATGGACAGATAGACAGATAGACAGATAGACAGATAGATAGACAGATAGATAGACAGAAAGACAGATAGACAGATAGACAGATAGACAGATAGACAGATAGACAGATATACAGATAGACAGATGGACAGATAGACAGATAGACAGATAGACAGATAGACAGATATACAGATATACAGATATACAGATATACAGATAGACAACTAAACAGATAGACAAAAAGACAGATAGACAGATAGACAGATAGACAGATTGACAGATTGACAGATTGACAGATTGACAGATTGACAGATAGACAGATTTACAGATAGACAGATAGATAGACAGATAGATAGACAGATAGATAGACAGACAGACAGATAGATAGACAGATAGATAGACAGAAAGACAGATAGACAGATAGACAGATAGACAGATAGACAGATATACAGATAGACAGATAGACAGATGGACAGATAGACAGATAGACAGATAGACAGATAGACAGATAGACAGATAGACAGATAGACAGATAGACAGATAGACAAATAGACAGATAGACAGATAGACAGATAGACAGATAGACAGATAGACAGATAGACAGATAGACAGATAGACAGATAGACAAATAGACAGATAGACAGATAGACAGATAGACAGATAGACAGATAGACAGATAGACAGATAGACAGATAGACAGATAGACAGATAGACAGATAGACAGATAGACAGATAGACAGATAGACAGATATACAGATAGACAACTAAACAGATAGACAAAAAGACAGATAGACAGATAGACAGATAGACAGATTGACAGATTGACAGATTGACAGATTGACAGATTGACAGATAGACAGATTTACAGATTTACAGATAGACAGATAGATAGACAGATAGATAGACAGATAGATAGACAGATAGACAGATGGACAGATAGACAGATAGACAGATAGACAGATAGACAGATAGACAGATAGACAGATATACAGATATACAGATATACAGATAGACAACTAAACAGATAGACAAAAAGACAGATAGACAGATAGACAGATAGACAGATTGACAGATTGACAGATTGACAGATAGACAGATAGATAGACAGATAGATAGACAGATAGATAGACAGATAGATAGACAGATAGATAGACAGACAGACAGATAGATAGACAGATAGATAGACAGAAAGACAGATAGACAGATAGACAGATAGACAGATAGACAGATATACAGATAGACAGATAGACAGATGGACAGATAGACAGATAGACAGATAGATAGACAGATAGATAGACAGATAGATAGACAGACAGACAGATAGATAGACAGATAGACAGATAGACAGATAGACAGATAGACAGATAGACAGATAGACAGATAGACAGATAGACAGATAGACAGATAGACAGATAGACAGATAGACAGATAGACAGATAGACAGATAGACAGATATACAGATAGACAGATAGACAGATGGACAGATAGACAGATAGACAGATAGACAGATAGACAGATAGACAGATAGACAGAAAGATAGACAGATAGATAGACAGAAAGACAGATAGACAGATAGACAGATAGACAGATAGACAGATAGACAGATAGACAGATAGACAGATAGACAGATAGACAGATAGACAGATAGACAGATAGACAGATAGACAGATAGACAGATAGACAGATAGACAGATAGACAGATAGACAGATAGACAGATAGACAGATAGACAGATAGACAGATAGACAGATAGACAGATAGACAGATAGACAGATAGACAGATAGACAGATAGACAGATAGACAGATAGACAGATAGACAGATAGACAGATAGACAGATAGACAGATAGACAGATAGACAGATAGACAGATAGACAGATAGACAGATAGACAGATAGACAGATAGACAGATAGACAGATAGACAGATAGACAGATAGACAGATAGACAGATAGACAGATAGACAGATAGACAGATAGACAGATAGACAGATAGACAGATAAACAGATAGACAGATAGACAGATAGACAGATAGACAGATAGACAGATTGACAGATTGACAGATAGACAGATAGACAGATTTACAGATAGACAGATAGATAGACAGATAGATAGACAGATAGATAGACAGACAGACAGATAGATAGACAGATAGATATACAGATAGATAGACAGAAAGACAGATAGACAGATAGACAGATAGACAGATAGACAGATAGACAGATAGACAGATAGACAGATAGACAGATAGACAGATAGACAGATAGACAGATAGACAGATATACAGATAGACAGATAGACAGATGGACAGATTGACAGATAGACAGATAGACAGATAGACAGATAGACAGATAGACAGATAGACAGATACACAAATAGACAGATAGACAGATAGACAGATAGACAGATAGACAGATAGACAGATAGACAGATAGACAGATAGACAGATAGA
This sequence comes from Drosophila suzukii, assembly GCF_043229965.1. Lineage (NCBI taxonomy): Eukaryota > Metazoa > Arthropoda > Insecta > Diptera > Drosophilidae > Drosophila > Drosophila suzukii. The sequence continues at coordinate 32,598,302 of NC_092084.1, forward strand.
CAGATAGACAGATAGACAGATAGACAGATAGACAGATATACAGATAGACAGATAGACAGATGGACAGATAGACAGATAGACAGATAGACAGATATACAGATAGACAGATAGACAGATGGACAGATAGACAGATAGACAGATAGACAGATAGACAGATAGACAGATAGACAGATAGATAGACAGATAGATAGACAGAAAGACAGATAGACAGATAGACAGATAGACAGATAGACAGATAGACAGATAGACAGATAGACAGATAGACAGATAGACAGATATACAGATAGACAGATAGACAGATGGACAGATAGACAGATAGACAGATAGACAGATAGATAGACAGATAGATAGACAGAAAGACAGATAGACAGATAGACAGATAGACAGATAGACAGATAGACAGATAGACAGATATACAGATAGACAGATAGACAGATGGACAGATAGACAGATAGACAGATAGACAGATAGACAGATAGACAGATAGACAGATATACAGATATACAGATATACAGATAGACAACTAAACAGATAGACAAAAAGACAGATAGACAGATAGACAGATAGACAGATTGACAGATTGACAGATTGACAGATTGACAGATTGACAGATTGACAGATTGACAGATTGACAGATAGACAGATTTACAGATAGACAGATAGATAGACAGATAGATAGACAGATAGATAGACAGATAGATAGACAGACAGACAGATAGATAGACAGATAGATAGACAGATAGATAGACAGAAAGACAGATAGACAGATAGACAGATAGACAGATAGACAGATATACAGATAGACAGATAGACAGATGGACAGATAGACAGATAGACAGATAGACAGATAGACAGATAGACAGATAGACAAATAGACAGATAGACAGATAGACAGATAGACAGATAGACAGATAGACAAATAGACAGATAGACAGATAGACAGATAGACAGATAGACAGATAGACAGATAGACAGATAGACAGATAGACAGATAGACAGATAGACAGATAGACAGATAGACAGATAGACAGATAGACAGATAGACAGATAGACAGATAGACAGATATACAGATAGACAACTAAACAGATAGACAAAAAGACAGATAGACAGATAGACAGATTGACAGATTGACAGATTGACAGATTGACAGATTGACAGATTGACAGATTGACAGATTGACAGATTGACAGATTGACAGATTGACAGATTGACAGATAGACAGATTTACAGATAGACAGATAGATAGACAGATAGATAGACAGATAGATAGACAGATAGACAGATGGACAGATAGACAGATAGACAGATAGACAGATAGACAGATATACAGATATACAGATATACAGATAGACAACTAAACAGATAGACAAAAAGACAGATAGACAGATAGACAGATAGACAGATTGACAGATTGACAGATTGACAGATAGACAGATTTACAGATAGACAGATAGATAGATAGACAGATAGACAGATAAACAGATAGACAGATAGACAGATAGACAGATAGACAGATAGACAGATAGACAGATAGACAGATAGACAGATAGACAGATAGACAGATAGACAGATAGACAGATAGACAGATAGACAGATAGACAGATAGACAGATAGACAGATAGACAGATAGACAGATAGACAGATAGACAGATAGACAGATAGACAGATAGACAGATAGACAGATAGACAGATAGACAGATAGACAGATAGACAGATAGACAGATAGACAGATAAACAGATAGACAGATAGACAGATAGACAGATAGACAGATAGACAGATTGACAGATTGACAGATTGACAGATAGACAGATAGACAGATTTACAGATAGACAGATAGATAGACAGATAGATAGACAGATAGATAGACAGACAGACAGATAGATAGACAGATAGATAGACAGATAGATAGACAGAAAGACAGATAGACAGATAGACAGATAGACAGATAGACAGATAGACAGATAGACAGATAGACAGATAGACAGATATACAGATAGACAGATAGACAGATGGACAGATTGACAGATAGACAGATAGACAGATAGACAGATAGACAGATAGACAGATAGACAGAAAGACAGATAGACAAATAGACAGATAGACAGATAGACAGATAGACAGATAGACAGATAGACAGATAGACAGATAGACAGATAGACAGATAGACAGATAGACAGATAGACAGATAGACAGATAGACAGATATACAGATAGACAGATAGACAGATGGACAGATAGACAGATAGACAGATAGACAGATATACAGATAGACAGATAGACAGATGGACAGATAGACAGATAGACAGATAGACAGATAGACAGATAGACAGATAGACAGATAGACAGATAGACAGATAGACAGATAGATAGACAGATAGATAGACAGAAAGACAGATAGACAGATAGACAGATAGACAGATAGACAGATAGACAGAAAGACAGATAGACAGATATACAGATAGACAGATAGACAGATGGACAGATAGACAGATAGACAGATAGACAGATAGATAGACAGATAGATAGACAGAAAGACAGATAGACAGATAGACAGATAGACAGATAGACAGATAGACAGATATACAGATAGACAGATAGACAGATGGACAGATAGACAGATAGACAGATAGACAGATAGACAGATATACAGATATACAGATATACAGATATACAGATAGACAACTAAACAGATAGACAAAAAGACAGATAGACAGATAGACAGATAGACAGATTGACAGATTGACAGATTGACAGATTGACAGATTGACAGATTGACAGATAGACAGATTTACAGATAGACAGATAGATAGACAGATAGATAGACAGATAGATAGACAGATAGATAGACAGACAGACAGATAGATAGACAGATAGATAGACAGAAAGACAGATAGACAGATAGACAGATAGACAGATAGACAGATATACAGATAGACAGATAGACAGATGGACAGATAGACAGATAGACAGATAGACAGATAGACAGATAGACAGATAGACAGATAGACAAATAGACAGATAGACAGATAGACAGATAGACAGATAGACAGATAGACAGATAGACAGATAGACAGATAGACAGATAGACAGATAGACAAATAGACAGATAGACAGATAGACAGATAGACAGATAGACAGATAGACAGATAGACAGATAGACAGATAGACAGATAGACAGATAGACAGATAGACAGATAGACAGATAGACAGATAGATAGATAGACAGATATACAGATAGACAACTAAACAGATAGACAAAAAGACAGATAGACAGATAGACAGATTGACAGATTGACAGATTGACAGATTGACAGATTGACAGATAGACAGATTTACAGATAGACAGATAGATAGACAGATAGATAGACAGATAGATAGACAGATAGACAGATGGACAGATAGACAGATAGACAGATAGACAGATAGACAGATAGACAGATATACAGATATACAGATATACAGATAGACAACTAAACAGATAGACAAAAAGACAGATAGACAGATAGACAGATAGACAGATTGACAGATTGACAGATTGACAGATAGACAGATTTACAGATAGACAGATAGATAGACAGATAGATAGACAGATAGATAGACAGATAGATAGACAGATAGATAGACAGACAGACAGATAGATAGACAGATAGATAGACAGATAGATGATAGACAGATGACCAGATAGACAGATAGACAGATAGACAGAATAGACAGATAGACAGATAGACAGATAGACAGATAGACAGATAGACAGATAGAAAAAAGAACAGAGATAGACAGATAGACAGATGACAGATAGACAGATAGACAGATAGGACAGATAGGACAGATAGACAGATAGGACAGATAGGACAGATAGACAGATAGGGGACAGATAGACAGATAGACAGATAGACAGATAGACAGATAGACAGATAGACAGATAGACAGATAGACAGATAGACAGATAGACAGATAGACAGATAGACAGATAGACAGATAGACAGATAGACAGAGGACAGATAGACCAGATAGACAGATAGACAGATAGACAGATAGGACAGATTAGACAGATAGACAGATAGACAGATAGACAGATAGACAGATAGACAGATAGACAGATAGAGACAGATAGACAGAATAGATGACAGATATAGACAGATAGGACAGATAGACAGATAGGACAGATAGGACAGATAGACAGATTAGACAGATAGACAGATGGACAGATAGACAGATAGACAGATAGACAGAAAGACCAGATAGACAGATAGACAGATAGACAGATAGACAGATAGACAGATAGACAGATAGGACAGATAGGACAGATAGACAGATAGACAGATAGACAGATAGGACAGATAGGACAGATAGGGACAGATAGACAGATAGACAAGATAGGACAGATAGACAGATAGACAGATAGACAGATAGGGCCAGATAGACAGATAGACAGATAGACAGATAGACAGATAGACAGATAGACAGATAGACAGATAGACAGATAGACAGATAGACAGATAGGACAGATTACAGATAGACAGATAGACAGATAGGACAGATAGACCAGATAGACCAGATAGACAGATAGACAGATAGACAGATAGGACAGATAGACAGATAGACAGATTGACAGATAGACAGATAGATAGACAGATAGATAGACAGACAGAAAGACAGATAAGACAGATAGATAGCAGATAGATAGACAGATGACAGATAGACAGATAGACAGATAGACAGATAGACAGATAGACAGATAGACAGATAGACAGATAGACAGATAGACAGATAGACAGATAGACAGATAGACAGATAGACAGATAGACAGATAGACAGATAGACAGATAGACAGATAGACAGATAGACAGATAGACAGATAGACAGATAGACAGATAGACAGATAGACAGATAGACAGATAGACAGATAGACAGATAGACAGATAGACAGATAGACAGATACAGATAGACAGATAGACAGATGGACAGATAGACAGATAGACAGATAGACAGATATACAGATAGACAGATAGACAGATGGACAGATAGACAGATAGACAGATAGACAGATAGACAGATAGACAGATAGACAGATAGATAGACAGATAGATAGACAGAAAGACAGATAGACAGATAGACAGATAGACAGATAGACAGATAGACAGATAGACAGATAGACAGATAGACAGATAGACAGATAGACAGATAGACAGATATACAGATAGACAGATAGACAGATGGACAGATAGACAGATAGACAGATAGACAGATAGACAGATAGATAGACAGATAGATAGACAGAAAGACAGATAGACAGATAGACAGATAGACAGATAGACAGATAGACAGATAGACAGATAGACAGATAGACAGATAGACAGATAGACAGATAGACAGATAGACAGATAGACAGATAGACAGATAGACAGATAGACAGATAGACAGATAGACAGATAGACAGATAGACAGATAGACAGATAGACAGATAGACAGATAGACAGATAGACAGATAGACAGATAGACAGATAGACAGATAGACAGATAGACAGATAGACAGATAGACAGATAGACAGATAGACAGATAGACAGATAGACAGAAAGATAGACAGATAGATAGACAGAAAGACAGATAGACAGATAGACAGATAGACAGATAGACAGATAGACAGATAGACAGATAGACAGATAGACAGATAGACAGATAGACAGATGGACAGATAGACAGATAGACAGATAGACAGATAGACAGATAGACAGATAGACAGATAGACAGATAGACAGATAGACAGATAGACAGATAGACAGATAGACAGATAGAAAAATAGACAGATAGACAGATAGACAGATAGACAGATATACAGATAGATAGACAGATAGATAGACAGATAGATAGACAGATAGATAGACAGATAGATAGACAGACAGACAGATAGATAGACAGATAGATAGACAGATAGATAGACAGAAAGACAGATAGACAGATAGACAGATAGACAGATAGACAGATAGACAGATAGACAGATATACAGATAGACAGATAGACAGATGGACAGATAGACAGATAGACAGATAGACAGATAGACAGATAGACAGATAGACAGATAGACAGATAGACAGATAGACAGATAGAAAAATAGACAGATAGACAGATAGACAGATAGACAGATAGACAGATAGACAGATAGACAGATAGACAGATAGACAGATAGACAGATAGACAGATAGACAGATAGACAGATAGACAGATAGACAGATAGACAGATAGACAGATAGACAGATAGACAGATAGACAGATAGACAGATAGACAGATAGACAGATAGACAGATAGACAGATAGACAGATAGACAGATATACAGATAGACAGATAGACAGATGGACAGATAGACAGATAGACAGATAGACAGATAGACAGATAGACAGATAGACAGATAGACAGATAGACAGATAGACAGAAAGATAGACAGATAGATAGACAGAAAGACAGATAGACAGATAGACAGATAGACAGATAGACAGATAGACAGATAGACAGATAGACAGATAGACAGATAGACAGATAGACAGATAGACAGATAGACAGATAGACAGATAGACAGATAGACAGATAGACAGATAGACAGATAGACAGATAGACAGATAGACAGATAGACAGATAGACAGATAGACAGATAGACAGATAGACAGATAGACAGATAGACAGATAGACAGATAGACAGATAGACAGATAGACAGATAGACAGATAGACAGATAGACAGATAGACAGATAGACAGATAGACAGATAGACAGATAGACAGATAGACAGATAGACAGATAGACAGATAGACAGATAGACAGATAGACAGATAGACAGATAGACAGATAGACAGATAGACAGATAAACAGATAGACAGATAGACAGATAGACAGATAGACAGATAGACAGATAAACAGATAGACAGATAGACAGATAGACAGATAGACAGATTGACAGATTGACAGATTGACAGATAGACAGATAGACAGATTTACAGATAGACAGATAGATAGACAGATAGATAGACAGATAGATAGACAGACAGACAGATAGATAGACAGATAGATATACAGATAGATAGACAGAAAGACAGATAGACAGATAGACAGATAGACAGATAGACAGATAGACAGATAGACAGATGGACAGATAGACAGATAGACAGATAGACAGATATACAGATAGACAGATAGACAGATGGACAGATTGACAGATAGACAGATAGACAGATAGACAGATAGACAGATAGACAGATAGACAAATAGACAGATAGACAGATAGACAGATAGACAGATAGACAGATAGACAGATAGACAGATAGACAGATAGACAGATAGACAGATAGACAGATAGACAGATAGACAGATATACAGATAGACAGATAGACAGATGGACAGATAGACAGATAGACAGATAGACAGATATACAGATAGACAGATAGACAGATGGACAGATAGACAGATAGACAGATAGACAGATAGACAGATAGACAGATAGACAGATAGATAGACAGATAGATAGACAGAAAGACAGATAGACAGATAGACAGATAGACAGATAGACAGATAGACAGATAGACAGATAGACAGATAGACAGATAGACAGATAGACAGATAGACAGATATACAGATAGACAGATAGACAGATGGACAGATAGACAGATAGACAGATAGACAGATAGATAGACAGATAGATAGACAGAAAGACAGATAGACAGATAGACAGATAGACAGATAGACAGATAGACAGATATACAGATAGACAGATAGACAGATGGACAGATAGACAGATAGACAGATAGACAGATAGACAGATAGACAGATATACAGATATACAGATATACAGATAGACAACTAAACAGATAGACAAAAAGACAGATAGACAGATAGACAGATTGACAGATTGACAGATTGACAGATTGACAGATTGACAGATTGACAGATTGACAGATAGACAGATTTACAGATAGACAGATAGATAGACAGATAGATAGACAGATAGATAGACAGATAGATAGACAGACAGACAGATAGATAGACAGATAGATAGACAGATAGATAGACAGAAAGACAGATAGACAGATAGACAGATAGACAGATAGACAGATATACAGATAGACAGATAGACAGATGGACAGATAGACAGATAGACAGATAGACAGATAGACAGATAGACAGATAGACAGATAGACAAATAGACAGATAGACAGATAGACAGATAGACAGATAGACAGATAGACAGATAGACAGATAGACAAATAGACAGATAGACAGATAGACAGATAGACAGATAGACAGATAGACAGATAGACAGATAGACAGATAGACAGATAGACAGATAGACAGATAGACAGATAGACAGATAGACAGATAGACAGATATACAGATAGACAACTAAACAGATAGACAAAAAGACAGATAGATAGATAGACAGATTGACAGATTGACAGATTGACAGATTGACAGATTGACAGATAGACAGATTTACAGATAGACAGATAGATAGACAGATAGATAGACAGATAGATAGACAGATAGACAGATGGACAGATAGACAGATAGACAGATAGACAGATAGACAGATAGACAGATAGACAGATATACAGATATACAGATATACAGATAGACAACTAAACAGATAGACAAAAAGACAGATAGACAGATAGACAGATAGACAGATTGACAGATTGACAGATTGACAGATAGACAGATTTACAGATAGACAGATAGATAGATAGACAGATAGACAGATAAACAGATAGACAGATAGACAGATAGACAGATAGACAGATAGACAGATAGACAGATAGACAGATAGACAGATAGACAGATAGACAGATAGACAGATAGACAGATAGACAGATAGACAGATAGACAGATAGACAGATAGACAGATAAACAGATAGACAGATAGACAGATAGACAGATAGACAGATAGACAGATTGACAGATTGACAGATTGACAGATAGACAGATAGACAGATTTACAGATAGACAGATAGATAGACAGATAGATAGACAGATAGATAGACAGACAGACAGATAGATAGACAGATAGATAGACAGATAGATAGACAGAAAGACAGATAGACAGATAGACAGATAGACAGATAGACAGATAGACAGATAGACAGATAGACAGATAGACAGATAGACAGATATACAGATAGACAGATAGACAGATGGACAGATTGACAGATAGACAGATAGACAGATAGACAGATAGACAGATAGACAGAAAGACAGATAGACAAATAGACAGATAGACAGATAGACAGATAGACAGATAGACAGATAGACAGATAGACAGATAGACAGATAGACAGATAGACAGATAGACAGATAGACAGATATACAGATAGACAGATAGACAGATGGACAGATAGACAGATAGACAGATAGACAGATATACAGATAGACAGATAGACAGATGGACAGATAGACAGATAGACAGATAGACAGATAGACAGATAGACAGATAGACAGATAGACAGATAGACAGATAGACAGATAGATAGACAGATAGATAGACAGAAAGACAGATAGACAGATAGACAGATAGACAGATAGACAGATAGACAGAAAGACAGATAGACAGATATACAGATAGACAGATAGACAGATGGACAGATAGACAGATAGACAGATAGACAGATAGATAGACAGATAGATAGACAGAAAGACAGATAGACAGATAGACAGATAGACAGATAGACAGATAGACAGATATACAGATAGACAGATAGACAGATGGACAGATAGACAGATAGACAGATAGACAGATAGACAGATATACAGATAGACAGATAGACAGATGGACAGATAGACAGATAGACAGATAGACAGATAGACAGATAGACAGATAGACAGATAGACAGATAGACAGATAGACAGATAGACAGAAAGATAGACAGATAGATAGACAGAAAGACAGATAGACAGATAGACAGATAGACAGATAGACAGATAGACAGATAGACAGATAGACAGATAGACAGATAGACAGATAGACAGATAGACAGATAGACAGATAGACAGATAGACAGATAGACAGATAGACAGATAGACAGATAGACAGATAGACAGATAGACAGATAGACAGATAGACAGATAGACAGATAGACAGATAGACAGATAGACAGATAGACAGATAGACAGATAGACAGATAGACAGATAGACAGATAGACAGATAGACAGATAGACAGATAGACAGATAGACAGATAGACAGATAGACAGATAGACAGATAGACAGATAGACAGATAGACAGATAGACAGATAGACAGATAGACAGATAGACAGATAGACAGATAGACAGATAGACAGATAGACAGATAAACAGATAGACAGATAGACAGATAGACAGATAGACAGATAGACAGATTGACAGATTGACAGATTGACAGATTGACAGATAGACAGATAGACAGATTTACAGATAGACAGATAGATAGACAGATAGATAGACAGATAGATAGACAGACAGACAGATAGATAGACAGATAGATATACAGATAGATAGACAGAAAGACAGATAGACAGATAGACAGATAGACAGATAGACAGATAGACAGATAGACAGATAGACAGATAGACAGATAGACAGATAGACAGATATACAGATAGACAGATAGACAGATATACAGATAGACAGATAGACAGATGGACAGATAGACAGATAGACAGATAGACAGATAGACAGATAGACAGATAGACAGATAGATAGACAGATAGATAGACAGAAAGACAGATAGACAGATAGACAGATAGACAGATAGACAGATAGACAGATAGACAGATAGACAGATAGACAGATAGACAGATAGACAGATATACAGATAGACAGATAGACAGATGGACAGATAGACAGATAGACAGATAGACAGATAGATAGACAGATAGATAGACAGAAAGACAGATAGACAGATAGACAGATAGACAGATAGACAGATAGACAGATATACAGATAGACAGATAGACAGATGGACAGATAGACAGATAGACAGATAGACAGATAGACAGATATACAGATATACAGATATACAGATAGACAACTAAACAGATAGACAAAAAGACAGATAGACAGATAGACAGATAGACAGATTGACAGATTGACAGATTGACAGATTGACAAATTGACAGATTGACAGATTGACAGATTGACAGATAGACAGATTTACAGATAGACAGATAGATAGACAGATAGATAGACAGATAGATAGACAGATAGATAGACAGATAGATAGACAGACAGACAGATAGATAGACAGACAGATAGACAGATAGATAGACAGAAAGACAGATAGACAGATAGACAGATAGACAGATAGACAGATATACAGATAGACAGATAGACAGATGGACAGATAGACAGATAGACAGATAGACAGATAGACAGATAGACAGATAGACAAATAGACAGATAGACAGATAGACAGATAGACAGATAGACAGATAGACAGATAGACAGATAGACAGATAGACAAATAGACAGATAGACAGATAGACAGATAGACAGATAGACAGATAGACAGATAGACAGATAGACAGATAGACAGATAGACAGATAGACAGATAGACAGATAGACAGATAGACAGATAGACAGATAGACAGATAGACAGATATACAGATAGACAACTAAACAGATAGACAAAAAGACAGATAGACAGATAGACAGATTGACAGATTGACAGATTGACAGATTGACAGATTGACAGATAGACAGATTTACAGATAGACAGATAGATAGACAGATAGATAGACAGATAGATAGACAGATAGATAGACAGATAGACAGATGGACAGATAGACAGATAGACAGATAGACAGATAGACAGATAGACAGATAGACAGATAGACAGATAGACAGATAGACAGATAGACAGATATACAGATATACAGATATACAGATAGACAACTAAACAGATAGACAAAAAGACAGATAGACAGATAGACAGATAGACAGATTGACAGATTGACAGATTGACAGATAGACAGATTTACAGATAGACAGATAGATAGATAGACAGATAGACAGATAAACAGATAGACAGATAGACAGATAGACAGATAGACAGATAGACAGATAGACAGATAGACAGATAGACAGATAGACAGATAGACAGATAGACAGATAGACAGATAGACAGATAGACAGATAGACAGATAGACAGATAGACAGATAGACAGATAGACAGATAGACAGATAGACAGATAGACAGATAGACAGATAGACAGATAAACAGATAGACAGATAGACAGATAGACAGATAGACAGATAGACAGATTGACAGATTGACAGATTGACAGATAGACAGATAGACAGATTTACAGATAGACAGATAGATAGACAGATAGATAGACAGATAGATAGACAGACAGACAGATAGATAGACAGATAGATAGACAGATAGATAGACAGAAAGACAGATAGACAGATAGACAGATAGACAGATAGACAGATAGACAGATAGACAGATAGACAGATATACAGATAGACAGATAGACAGATGGACAGATTGACAGATAGACAGATAGACAGATAGACAGATAGACAGATAGACAGAAAGACAGATAGACAAATAGACAGATAGACAGATAGACAGATAGACAGATAGACAGATAGACAGATAGACAGATAGACAGATAGACAGATAGACAGATAGACAGATAGACAGATAGACAGATAGACAGATAGACAGATATACAGATAGACAGATAGACAGATGGACAGATAGACAGATAGACAGATAGACAGATATACAGATAGACAGATAGACAGATGGACAGATAGACAGATAGACAGATAGACAGATAGACAGATAGACAGATAGACAGATAGACAGATAGACAGATAGATAGACAGATAGATAGACAGAAAGACAGATAGACAGATAGACAGATAGACAGATAGACAGAAAGACAGATAGACAGATATACAGATAGACAGATAGACAGATGGACAGATAGACAGATAGACAGATAGACAGATAGATAGACAGATAGATAGACAGAAAGACAGATAGACAGATAGACAGATAGACAGATAGACAGATAGACAGATAGACAGATATACAGATAGACAGATAGACAGATGGACAGATAGACAGATAGACAGATAGACAGATAGACAGATATACAGATATACAGATATACAGATATACAGATAGACAACTAAACAGATAGACAAAAAGACAGATAGACAGATAGACAGATAGACAGATTGACAGATTGACAGATTGACAGATTGACAGATTGACAGATAGACAGATTTACAGATAGACAGATAGATAGACAGATAGATAGACAGATAGATAGACAGATAGATAGACAGACAGACAGATAGATAGACAGATAGATAGACAGAAAGACAGATAGACAGATAGACAGATAGACAGATAGACAGATATACAGATAGACAGATAGACAGATGGACAGATAGACAGATAGACAGATAGACAGATAGACAGATAGACAGATAGACAGATAGACAGATAGACAGATAGACAAATAGACAGATAGACAGATAGACAGATAGACAGATAGACAGATAGACAGATAGACAGATAGACAGATAGACAGATAGACAGATAGACAAATAGACAGATAGACAGATAGACAGATAGACAGATAGACAGATAGACAGATAGACAGATAGACAGATAGACAGATAGACAGATAGACAGATAGACAGATAGACAGATAGACAGATAGACAGATAGACAGATAGACAGATAGACAGATAGACAGATATACAGATAGACAACTAAACAGATAGACAAAAAGACAGATAGACAGATAGACAGATAGACAGATAGACAGATAGACAGATAGACAGATAGACAGATAGACAGATGGACAGATAGACAGATAGACAGATAGACAGATATACAGATAGACAACTAAACAGATAGACAAAAAGACAGATATACAGATAGACAGATAGACAGATGGACAGATAGACAGATAGACAGATAGATAGACAGATAGATAGACAGAAAGACAGATAGACAGATAGACAGATAGACAGATAGACAGATAGACAGATAGACAGATATACAGATAGACAGATAGACAGATGGACAGATAGACAGATAGACAGATAGACAGATAGATAGACAGATAGATAGACAGAAAGACAGATAGACAGATAGACAGATAGACAGATAGACAGATAGACAAATAGACAGATAGACAGATAGACAGATAGACAGATAGACAGATAGACAGATAGACAGATAGACAGATAGACAGATAGACAGATAGACAGATAGACAGATAGACAGATAGACAGATAGACAGATATACAGATAGACAACTAAACAGATAGACAAAAAGACAGATAGACAGATAGACAGATTGACAGATTGACAGATTGACAGATTGACAGATAGACAGATTTACAGATAGACAGATAGATAGACAGATAGATAGACAGATAGATAGACAGATAGACAGATGGACAGATAGACAGATAGACAGATAGACAGATAGACAGATAGACAGATATACAGATATACAGATAGACAACTAAACAGATAGACAAAAAGACAGATAGACAGATAGACAGATTGACAGATTGACAGATTGACAGATTGACAGATTGACAGATTGACAGATTGACAGATTGACAGATAGACAGATTTACAGATAGACAGATAGATAGACAGATAGATAGACAGATAGATAGACAGATAGATAGACAGACAGACAGATAGATAGACAGATAGATAGACAGATAGATAGACAGAAAGACAGATAGACAGATAGACAGATAGACAGATAGACAGATATACAGATAGACAGATAGACAGATGGACAGATAGACAGATAGACAGATAGACAGATAGACAGATAGACAGATAGACAAATAGACAGATAGACAGATAGACAGATAGACAGATAGACAGATAGACAGATAGACAGATAGACAGATAGACAGATAGACAGATAGACAAATAGACAGATAGACAGATAGACAGATAGACAGATAGACAGATAGACAGATAGACAGATAGACAGATAGACAGATAGACAGATAGACAGATAGACAGATAGACAGATAGACAGATAGACAGATATACAGATAGACAACTAAACAGATAGACAAAAAGACAGATAGACAGATAGACAGATTGACAGATTGACAGATTGACAGATAGACAGATTTACAGATAGACAGATAGATAGACAGATAGATAGACAGATAGATAGACAGATAGACAGATGGACAGATAGACAGATAGACAGATAGACAGATAGACAGATAGACAGATATACAGATATACAGATAGACAACTAAACAGATAGACAAAAAGACAGATAGACAGATAGACAGATAGACAGATTGACAGATTGACAGATTGACAGATAGACAGATTTACAGATAGACAGATAGATAGACAGATAGTTAGACAGATAGATAGACAGATAGATAGACAGATAGATAGACAGACAGACAGATAGATAGACAGATAGATAGACAGATAGATAGACAGAAAGACAGATAGACAGATAGACAGATAGACAGATAGACAGATAGACAGATAGACAGATATACAGATAGACAGATAGACAGATGGACAGATAGACAGATAGACAGATAGACAGATAGACAGATAGACAGATAGACAGATAGACAGATAGACAGATAGACAGATAGAAAAATAGACAGATAGACAGATAGACAGATAGACAGATAGACAGATAGACAGATAGACAGATAGACAGATAGACAGATAGACAGATAGACAGATAGACAGATAGACAGATAGACTGATAGACAGATAGACAGATAGACAGATTGACAGATTGACAGATTGACAGATAGACAGATAGACAGATAGACAGATAGACAGATAGACAGATAGACAGATAGACAGATAGACAGATAGACAGATAGACAGATAAACAGATAGACAGATAGACAGATAGACAGATAGACAGATAGACAGATAGACAGATAGACAGATAGACAGATAGACAGATAGACAGATAGACAGATAGACAGATAGACAGATAGACAGATAGACAGATAGACAGATAGACAGATAGACAGATAGACAGATAGACAGATAGACAGATAGACAGATAGACAGATAGACAGATAGACAGATAGACAGATAGACAGATAGACAGATAGACAGATAGACAGATAGACAGATAGACAGATAGACAGATAGACAGATAGACAGATAGACAGATAGACAGATAGACAGATAGACAGATAGACAGATAGACAGATAGACAGATAGACAGATAGACAGATAGACAGATAGACAGATAGACAGATAGACAGATAGACAGATAGACAGATAGACAGATAGACAGATAGACAGATAGACAGATAGACAGATAGACAGATAGACAGATAGACAGATTGACAGATAGACAGATAGACAGATAGACAGATAGACAGATAGACAGATAGACAGATAGACAGATAGACAGATAGACAGATAGACAGATAGACAGATAGACAGATAGACAGATAGACAGATAGACAGATAGACAGATAGACAGATAGACAGATAGACAGATAGACAGATAGACAGATAGACAGATAGACAGATAGACAGATAGACAGATAGACAGATAGACAGATAGACAGATAGACAGATAGACAGATAGACAGATAGACAGATAAACAGATAGACAGATAGACAGATAGACAGATAGACAGATAGACAGAGAGACAGATAGACAGAGAGACAGATAGACAGATAGACAGATAGACAGATAGACAGATAGACAGATAGACAGATAGACAGATAGACAGATAGACAGATAGACAGATAGACAGATAGACAGATAGACAGATAGACAGATAGACAGATAGACAGATAGACAGATAGACAGATAGACAGATAGACAGATAGACAGATAGACAGATAGACAGATAGACAGATAGACAGATAGACAGATAGACAGATAGACAGATAGACAGATAGACAGATAGACAGATAGACAGATAGACAGATAGACAGATAGACAGATAGACAGATAGACAGATAGACAGATAGACAGATAGACAGATAGACAGATAGACAGATAAACAGATAAACAGATAAACAGATAAACAGATAGACAGATTGACAGATTGACAGATTGACAGATTGACAGATTGACAGATTGACAGATAGACAGATTTACAGATAGACAGATAGATAGACAGATAGATAGACAGATAGATAGACAGATAGATAGACAGACAGACAGATAGATAGACAGATAGATAGACAGATAGATAGACAGAAAGACAGATAGACAGATAGACAGATAGACAGATAGACAGATAGACAGATATACAGATAGACAGATAGACAGATGGACAGATAGACAGATAGACAGATAGACAGATAGACAGATAGACAGATAGACAGATAGACAGATAGACAGATAGACAGATAGACAAATAGACAGATAGACAGATAGACAGATAGACAGATAGACAGATAGACAGATAGACAGATAGACAGATAGACAGATAGACAGATAGACAGATAGACAGATAGACAGATAGACAGATAGACAGATAGACAGATAGACAGATAGACAGATAGACAGATATACAGATAGACAGATAGACAG
>NC_092084.1:32620886-32628386 GCF_043229965.1 Drosophila suzukii
ACAGATAGACAGATAGATAGACAGATAGATAGACAGAAAGACAGATAGACAGATAGACAGATAGACAGATAGACAGATAGACAGATAGACAGATAGACAGATAGACAGATAGACAGATAGACAGATAGACAGATAGACAGATAGACAGATAGACAGATAGACAGATAGACAGATAGACAGATATACAGATAGACAACTAAACAGATAGACAAAAAGACAGATAGACAGATAGACAGATAGACAGATAGACAGATAGACAGATAGACAGATAGACAGATAGACAGATAGACAGATAGACAGATAGACAGATAGACAGATAGACAGATAGACAGATAGACAGATAGACAGATAGACAGATAGACAGATAGACAGATAGACAGATAGACAGATAGACAGATAGACAGATAGACAGATAGACAGATAGACAGATAGACAGATAGACAGATAGACAGATAGACAGATAGACAGATAAACAGATAAACAGATAAACAGATAGACAGATAGACAGATTGACAGATTGACAGATTGACAGATTGACAGATTGACAGATAGACAGATTTACAGATAGACAGATAGATAGACAGATAGATAGACAGATAGATAGACAGATAGATAGACAGACAGACAGATAGATAGACAGATAGATAGACAGATAGATAGACAGAAAGACAGATAGACAGATAGACAGATAGACAGATAGACAGATAGACAGATATACAGATAGACAGATAGACAGATGGACAGATAGACAGATAGACAGATAGACAGATAGACAGATAGACAGATAGACAGATAGACAGATAGACAAATAGACAGATAGACAGATAGACAGATAGACAGATAGACAGATAGACAGATAGACAGATAGACAGATAGACAGATAGACAGATAGACAGATAGACAGATAGACAGATAGACAGATAGACAGATAGACAGATAGACAGATATACAGATAGACAGATAGACAGATGGACAGATAGACAGATAGACAGATATACAGATAGACAGATAGACAGATGGACAGATAGACAGATAGACAGATAGACAGATAGACAGATAGACAGATAGACAGATAGATAGACAGATAGATAGACAGATAGACAGATAGACAGATAGACAGATAGACAGATAGACAGATAGACAGATAGACAGATAGACAGATAGACAGATAGACAGATAGACAGATATACAGATAGACAGATAGACAGATGGACAGATAGACAGATAGACAGATAGACAGATAGACAGATAGACAGATAGACAGATAGACAGAAAGATAGACAGATAGATAGACAGAAAGACAGATAGACAGATAGACAGATAGACAGATAGACAGATAGACAGATAGACAGATAGACAGATAGACAGATATACAGATAGACAGATAGACAGATGGACAGATAGACAGATAGACAGATAGACAGATAGACAGATATACAGATATACAGATATACAGATAGACAACTAAACAGATAGACAAAAAGACAGATAGACAGATAGACAGATTGACAGATAAACAGATAGACAGATAGACAGATAGACAGAGAGACAGATAGACAGATAGACAGATAGACAGATAGACAGATAGACAGATAGACAGATAGACAGATAGACAGATAGACAGATAGACAGATAGACAGATAGACAGATAGACAGATAGACAGATAGACAGATAGACAGATAGACAGATAGACAGATAGACAGATAGACAGATAGACAGATAGACAGATAGACAGATAGACAGATAGACAGATAGATAGATAGACAGATAGACAGATAGACAGATAGACAGATAGACAGATAGACAGATAGACAGATAGACAGATAGACAGATAGACAGATAGACAGATAGACAGATAGACAGATAGACAGATAGACAGATAGACAGATAGACAGATAGACAGATAGACAGATAGACAGATAGACAGATAGACAGATAGACAGATAGACAGATAGACAGATAAACAGATAGACAGATAGACAGATAGACAGATAGACAGATATACAGATAGACAGATAGACAGATGGACAGATAGACAGATAGACAGATAGACAGATAGACAGATAGACAGATAGACAGATAGACAGATAGACAGATAGACAGATAGACAGATAGACAGATAGACAGATAGACAGATAGACAGATAGACAGATAGACAGATAGACAGATAGACAGATATACAGATAGACAGATAGACAGATGGACAGATAGACAGATAGACAGATAGACAGATAGACAGATAGACAGATAGACAGATAGACAGATTGACAGATAGACAGATTGACAGATTGACAGATAGACAGATTTACAGATAGACAGATAGATAGACAGATAGATAGACAGATAGATAGACAGACAGACAGATAGATAGACAGATAGATAGACAGATAGATAGACAGAAAGACAGATAGACAGATAGACAGATAGACAGATAGACAGATAGACAGATAGACAGATATACAGATAGACAGATAGACAGATAGACAGATTGACAGATAGACAGATAGACAGATAGACAGATAGACAGATAGACAGAAAGACAGATAGACAAATAGACAGATAGACAGATAGACAGATAGACAGATAGACAGATAGACAGATAGACAGATAGACAGATAGACAGATAGACAGATAGACAGATAGACAGATAGACAGATAGACAGATAGACAGATAGACAGATAGACAGATAGACAGATAGACAGATAGACAGATAGACAGATAGACAGATATACAGATAGACAGATAGACAGATGGACAGATAGACAGATAGACAGATAGACAGATATACAGATAGACAGATAGACAGATGGACAGATAGACAGATAGACAGATAGACAGATAGACAGATAGACAGATAGATAGACAGATAGATAGACAGAAAGACAGATAGACAGATAGACAGATAGACAGATAGACAGATAGACAGATAGACAGAAAGACAGATAGACAGATATACAGATAGACAGATAGACAGATAGACAAATAGACAGATAGACAGATAGACAGATAGACAGATAGACAGATAGACAGATAGACAGATAGACAGATAGACAGATAGACAGATAGACAGATAGACAGATAGACAGATAGACAGATAGACAGATAGACAGATAGACAGATAGACAGATAGACAGATAGACAGATAGACAGATAGACAGATAGACAGATAGACAGATAGACAGATAGACAGATAGACAGATATACAGATAGACAACTAAACAGATAGACAAAAAGACAGATAGACAGATAGACAGATTGACAGATAGACAGATTGACAGATTGACAGATTGACAGATAGACAGATTTACAGATAGACAGATAGATAGACAGATAGATAGACAGATAGATAGACAGATAGACAGATGGACAGATAGACAGATAGACAGATAGACAGATAGACAGATAGACAGATATACAGATATACAGATAGACAACTAAACAGATAGACAAAAAGACAGATAGACAGATAGACAGATAGACAGATTGACAGATTGACAGATTGACAGATTGACAGATAGACAGATTTACAGATAGACAGATAGATAGACAGATAGATAGACAGATAGATAGACAGATAGATAGACAGATAGATAGACAGACAGACAGATAGATAGACAGATAGATAGACAGATAGATAGACAGAAAGACAGATAGACAGATAGACAGATAGACAGATAGACAGATAGACAGATATACAGATAGACAGATAGACAGATGGACAGATAGACAGATAGACAGATAGACAGATAGACAGATAGACAGATAGACAGATAGACAGATAGACAGATAGAAAAATAGACAGATAGACAGATAGACAGATAGACAGATAGACAGATAGACAGATAGACAGATAGACAGATAGACAGATAGACAGATAGACAGATAGACAGATAGACAGATAGACAGATAGACAGATAGACAGATAAACAGATAGACAGATAGACAGATAGACAGATAGACAGATAGACAGATTGACAGATTGACAGATTGACAGATAGACAGATAGACAGATTTACAGATAGACAGATAGATAGACAGATAGATAGACAGATAGATAGACAGACAGACAGATAGATAGACAGATAGATAGACAGATAGATAGACAGAAAGACAGATAGACAGATAGACAGATAGACAGATAGACAGATAGACAGATAGACAGATAGACAGATAGACAGATAGACAGATAGACAGATAGACAGATAGACAGATAGACAGATAGACAGATAGACAGATAGACAGATAGACAGATAGACAGATAGACAGATAGACAGATAAACAGATAGACAGATAGACAGATAGACAGATAGACAGATATACAGATAGACAGATAAACAGATGGACAGATAGACAGATAGACAGATAGACAGATATACAGATAGACAGATAGACAGATGGACAGATAGACAGATAGACAGATAGACAGATAGACAGATAGACAGATAGACAGATAGACAGAAAGATAGACAGATAGATAGACAGAAAGACAGATAGACAGATAGACAGATAGACAGATAGACAGATAGACAGATAGACAGATAGACAGATAGACAGATAGACAGATAGACAGATAGACAGATAGACAGATAGACAGATAGACAGATAGACAGATAGACAGATAGACAGATAGACAGATAGACAGATAGACAGATAGACAGATAGACAGATAGACAGATAGACAGATAGACTGATAGACAGATAGACAGATAGACAGATAGACAGATAGACAGATAGACAGATAGACAGATAGACAGATAGACAGATAGACAGATAGACAGATAGACAGATAGACAGATAGACAGATAGACAGATAGACAGATAGACAGATAGACAGATAGACAGATAAACAGATAGACAGATAGACAGATAGACAGATAGACAGATAGACAGATTGACAGATTGACAGATTGACAGATTGACAGATAGACAGATAGACAGATTTACAGATAGACAGATAGATAGACAGATAGATAGACAGATAGATAGACAGACAGACAGATAGATAGACAGATAGATAGACAGATAGATAGACAGAAAGACAGATAGACAGATAGACAGATAGACAGATAGACAGATAGACAGATAGACAGATAGACAGATAGACAGATATACAGATAGACAGATAGACAGATGGACAGATAGACAGATAGACAGATAGACAGATAGACAGATAGACAGATAGACAAATAGACAGATAGACAGATAGACAGATAGACAGATAGACAGATAGACAGATAGACAGATAGACAGATAGACAGATAGACAGATAGACAGATAGACAGATAGACAGATATACAGATAGACAGATAGACAGATGGACAGATAGACAGATAGACAGATAGACAGACATACAGATAGACAGATAGACAGATGGACAGATAGACAGATAGACAGATAGACAGATAGACAGATAGACAGATAGACAGATAGACAGATAGACAGATAGATAGACAGATAGATAGACAGAAAGACAGATAGACAGATAGACAGATAGACAGATAGACAGATAGACAGATAGACAGATAGACAGATAGACAGATATACAGATAGACAGATAGACAGATGGACAGATAGACAGATAGACAGATAGACAGATAGATAGACAGATAGATAGACAGAAAGACAGATAGACAGATAGACAGATAGACAGATAGACAGATAGACAGATAGACAGATATACAGATAGACAGATAGACAGATGGACAGATAGACAGATAGACAGATAGACAGATAGACAGATATACAGATATACAGATAGACAACTAAACAGATAGACAAAAAGACAGATAGACAGATAGACAGATTGACAGATTGACAGATTGACAGATTGACAGATTGACAGATTGACAGATTGACAGATAAACAGATTTACAGATAGACAGATAGATAGACAGATAGATAGACAGATAGATAGACAGATAGATAGACAGACAGACAGATAGATAGACAGATAGATAGACAGATAGATAGACAGAAAGACAGATAGACAGATAGACAGATAGACAGATAGACAGATATACAGATAGACAGATAGACAGATGGACAGATAGACAGATAGACAGATAGACAGATAGACAGATAGACAGATAGACAGATAGACAAATAGACAGATAGACAGATAGACAGATAGACAGATAGACAGATAGACAGATAGACAGATAGACAAATAGACAGATAGACGGATAGACAGATAGACAGATAGACAGATAGACAGATAGACAGATAGACATATAGACAGATAGACAGATAGACAGATAGACAGATAGACAGATAGACAGATAGACAGATTGACAGATTGACAGATTGACAGATTGACAGATTGACAGATAGACAGATTTACAGATAGACAGATAGATAGACAGATAGATAGACAGATAGACAGATGGACAGATAGACAGATAGACAGATAGACAGATAGACAGATAGACAGATATACAGATATACAGATAGACAACTAAACAGATAGACAAAAAGACAGATAGACAGATAGACAGATAGACAGATTGACAGATTGACAGATTGACAGATTGACAGATAGACAGATTTACAGATAGACAGATAGATAGACAGATAGTTAGACAGATAGATAGACAGATAGATAGACAGATAGATAGACAGACAGACAGATAGATAGACAGATAGATAGACAGATAGATAGACAGAAAGACAGATAGACAGATAGACAGATAGACAGATAGACAGATAGACAGATAGACAGATATACAGATAGACAGATAGAGAGATGGACAGATAGACAGATAGACAGATAGACAGATAGACAGATAGACAGATAGACAGATAGAAAAATAGACAGATAGACAGATAGACAGATAGACAGATAGACAGATAGACAGATAGACAGATAGACAGATAGACAGATAGACAGATAGACAGATAGACAGATAGACTGATAGACAGATAGACAGATAGACAGATAGACAGATAGACTGATAGACAGATAGACAGATAGACAGATTGACAGATTGACAGATTGACAGATAGACAGATAGACAGATAGACAGATAGACAGATAGACAGATAGACAGATAGACAGATAGACAGATAGACAGATAGACAGATAGACAGATAGACAGATAGACAGATAGACAGATAGACAGATAGACAGATAGACAGATAGAGAGATAGACAGATAGACAGATAGACAGATAGACAGATAGACAGATAGACAGATAGACAGATAGACAGATAGACAGATAGACAGATAGACAGATAGACAGATAGACAGATAGACAGATAGACAGATAGACAGATAGACAGATAGACAGATAGACAGATAGACAGATAGACAGATAGACAGATAGACAGATAGACAGATAGACAGATAGACAGATAGATAGATAGACAGATAGACAGATAGACAGATAGACAGATAGACAGATAGACAGATAGACAGATAGACAGATAGACAGATAGACAGATAGACAGATTGACAGATTGACAGATAGACAGATAGACAGATAGACAGATAGACAGATAG
>NC_092084.1:32633386-32635886 GCF_043229965.1 Drosophila suzukii
ATAGACAGAAAGACAGATAGACAGATAGACAGATAGACAGATAGACAGATATACAGATAGACAGATAGACAGATGGACAGATAGACAGATAGACAGATAGACAGATAGACAGATAGACAGATAGACAGAAAGACAGATAGACAGATAGACAAATAGACAGATAGACAGATAGACAGATAGACAGATAGACAGATAGACAGATAGACAGATAGACAAATAGACAGATAGACAGATAGACAGATAGACAGATAGACAGATAGACAGATAGACAGATAGACAGATAGACAGATAGACAGATAGACAGATAGACAGATAGACAGATAGACAGATAGACAGATAGACAGATAGACAGATAGACAGATAGACAGATAGACAGATAGACAGATAGACAGATATACAGATAGACAACTAAACAGATAGACAAAAAGACAGATAGACAGATAGACAGATTGACAGATTGACAGATTGACAGATTGACAGATTGACAGATTGACAGATAGACAGATTTACAGATAGACAGATAGATAGACAGATAGATAGACAGATAGATAGACAGATAGATAGACAGACAGACAGATAGATAGACAGATAGATAGACAGATAGATAGACAGAAAGACAGATAGACAGATAGACAGATAGACAGATAGACAGATAGACAGATATACAGATAGACAGATAGACAGATGGACAGATAGACAGATAGACAGATAGACAGATAGACAGATAGACAGATAGACAGATAGACAGATAGATAGATAGACAGATAGACAGATAGACAGATAAACAAATAGACAGATAGACAGATAGACAGATAGACAGATAGACAGACAGACAAATAGACAGATAGACAGATAGACAGATAGACAGATAGACAGATAGACAGATAGACAGATAGACAGATAGACAGATAGACAGATAGACAGATAGACAGATAGACAGATAGACAGATAGACAGATAGACAGATAGACAGATAGACAGATAGACAGATAGACAGATAGACAGATAGACAGATAGACAGATAGACAGATAGACAGATAGACAGATAGACAGATAGACAGATAGACAGATAGACAGATAGACAGATAGACAGATAGACAGATAGACAGATAAACAGATTGACAGATTGACAGATAGACAGATAGACAGATAGACAGATAGACAGATAGACAGATAAACAGATAGACAGATAGACAGATAGACAGATAGACAGATAGACAGATAGACAGATAGACAGATAGACAGATAGACAGATAGACAGATAGACAGATAGACAGATAGACAGATAGACAGATAGACAGATAGACAGATAGACAGATAGACAGATAGACAGATAGACAGATAAACAGATAGACAGATAGACAGATAGACAGATAGACAGATAGACAGATAGACAGATAGACAGATAGACAGATAGACAGATAAACAGATAAACAGATAGACAGATAGACAGATAGACAGATAGACAGATAGACAGATAGACAGATAGACAGATAGACAGATAGACAGATAGACAGATAGACAGATAGACAGATAGACACATAGACAGATAGACAGATAGACAGATAGACAGATAGACAGATAGACAGATAGACAGATAGACAGATAGACAGATAGACAGATAGACAGATAGACAGATAGACAGATAGACAGATTGACAGATAGACAGATAGACAGATAGACAGATAGACAGATAGACAGATAGACAGATAGACAGATAGACAGATAGACAGATAGACAGATAGACAGATAGACAGATAGACAGATAGACAGATAGACAGATAGACAGATAGACAGATAGACAGATAGACAGATAGACAGATAGACAGATAGACAGATAGACAGATAGACAGATAGACAGATAGACAGATAGACAGATAGACAGATAGACAGATAGACAGATAGACAGATAGACAGATAGACAGATAGACAGATAGACAGATAGACAGATAGACAGATAGACAGATAGACAGATATACAGATAGACAGATAGACAGATGGACAGATAGACAGATAGACAGATAGACAGATAGTTAGATAGACAGATATACAGATATACAGATAGACAGATAGACAGATAGACAGATAGACAGATAGACAGATAGACAGATAGACAGATAGACAGATAGACAGATAGACAGATAGACAGATAAACAGATTGACAGATAGACAGATAGACAGATAGACAGATAGACAGATAGACAGATAGACAGATAGACAGATAGACAGATAGACAGATAGACAGAAAGACAGATAGACAGATAGACAGATAGACAGATAGACAGATAGACAGATAGACAGATAGACAGATAAACAGATAGACAGATAGACAGATAGACAGATAGACAAATAGACAGATAGACAGATAGACAGATAGACAGATAGACAGATTGACAGATAGACAGATAGACAGATAGACAGATAGACAGATAGACAGATAGACAGATAGACAGATAGACACATAGACAGATAGACAGATAGACAGATAGACAGATAGACAG
>NC_092084.1:32640886-32685886 GCF_043229965.1 Drosophila suzukii
ACAGATAGACAGATAGACAGATAGACAGATAGACAGATAGACAGATAGACAGATAGACAGATAGACAGATAGACAGATAGACAGATAGACAGATAGACAGATAGACAGATATACAGATAGACAACTAAACAGATAGACAAAAAGACAGATAGACAGATAGACAGATTGACAGATTGACAGATTGACAGATTGACAGATAGACAGATTTACAGATAGACAGATAGATAGACAGATAGATAGACAGATAGATAGACAGATAGATAGACAGACAGACAGATAGATAGACAGATAGATAGACAGATAGATAGACAGAAAGACAGATAGACAGATAGACAGATAGACAGATAGACAGATATACAGATAGACAGATAGACAGATGGACAGATAGACAGATAGACAGATAGACAGATAGACAGATAGACAGATAGACAGATAGACAGATAGATAGATAGACAGATAGACAGATAGACAGATAAACAAATAGACAGATAGACAGATAGACAGATAGACAGACAGACAAATAGACAGATAGACAGATAGACAGATAGACAGATAGACAGATAGACAGATAGACAGAAGTAGGTAGTTAATACGGGAGCTGGCTCACTAGGTAATAAATCATGTCAAAAAAGGAGGTGGGGGTGACCCTAATTAGTCACGCATGGTTGCACACTGACCCTAATTAGTCACGCATGGTTGCACACAGGTGTTCTAATGACCTACTTAGCATAATTAATTCAAAAAGGGGGGTGTTGCTGACCCTAGTTAGATGAGCATGGTTGCACACAGGTCACTTAATGAGGTTAGAAAGTGGTGTGTAGGAGTGTGAGAGAGTGGTGTTTTGATATGTCTTGTTTTGTCTTGTCTTTTTCTCAAGCTAAAGGTGCGTGTGTGATAGGGGTGTTTTGTCATGCGTGGAATTTTGTGGAGTGCAATGGTTGCACACAGGTCACTATGTTGCTTCTAACTTGTGTTAGAACGCGTTATGCGTGGGCGTTTTGTTGAGTCAATTAGGGTTGTAGGTGACACCTGGCTTGCGTGTGTGATAGGGGTGTTTTGTCATGCGTGGGATTTTGTGGAGTGCAATGGTTGCACACAGATCACTATGTTGCTTCTAACTTGGGTTAGAAGGCGTTATGCGTGGGCGTTTTGTTGAGTCAATTAGGGTTGTAGGTGACACCTGGCTACGGTCTTGTGGTCAAAAGGTGTTGGTTTGAGGGATATTAGACCGCATACTTTTGTGGTGTGAAACAAGCGTGAGTTCGGTAACCTCCCCCTCTTTAGCGAGCATTAGATGGGAAAGTGAGCGTGGGAGTGTAACAAAAACGTTGTTTTGTTATGCGTGGGCGTTTTGTTGATTCAATTAGGGTTGTAGGTGACACCTGTTAGTGTAACCTGCCTACGGTCTTGTGGTCAAAATGGTGACTGTGGTGGTGGTGGTTCCTAACAGAACAAAACCAAATGAGATCGTTTGTTTAGTCAAATACGTTTTTCTTTAATCATATTTGAAAATTTTTTCTCATGCGCTTACATGAGAGAGAAAACGGTTACCTTCTAAGTTTTCAAAAAATGTATGTGTTAAGGAGAAATGTGGAAAGTAGTTCAGTTTTAGAAAACTATTCGTTTTACAAGGGGTGTTTTGTCATGCGTATGAATTTGTAAAACTATATTTAGGCGGAGGAGGGGGAGGAAGGGAAGTTGTTTTTCTATGCGTGGGCGTTTTGTTGATTCAATTAGGGTTGTAGGTGACACCTGTTAGTGTAACCTGGCTACGGTCTTGTGGTCAAAAGGTGTTGGTTTGAGGGATATTAGACCGCATACTTTTGTGGTGTGAAACAAGCGTGAGTTCGGTAACCTCTCCCCTCTTTAGCGAGCATTAGATGGGAAAGTGAGCGTAGGAGTGTAAGAGGGATGGTGGTGGTGGCGGTGCTTGTGGTGGTGGTTCCTAACAGAATATACACATTTATACACAAAAACAAATGAGATCGTTTGTTTAGTCAAATACGTTTTTATTTCTATATATTCGTCTTAAATTAGTTTACATTGAGTCTTTTAAATAAATGAATGTATCTTTCCATCAATTTTAAGGCGTCTTCTTCTCTCTTTTCAACATGCATACACCTGCAAGTGTCAGGTCCAACTTTACAATCATCATATGCCCATGCACAGGATGATAGGTGTTCTCCATACTTTGAATGAATTAGTGGGGTGGCTTCTACATCTTTAAAAAATGTATGAAATGATTTCAATTTCGTAGCATGTTCCTTGAAGATCTCACTTCCATGCTCCCTTAAGAACTCTTCAATTTTTGAGGAAATCATTTTTTCTTTCAACGTAATAGTCTGAATGTTTATCTTAAACTAAAGTTTGGTAGAGATAACTCGTTGTATTATACTTAGAAAACAGATGTTAAAAAATGCAACAGCTGATGATAGACCCACCCTCGAAAACAAATTCAAAACAATAGAAAATTTTTTTTTTTGGTTTTCTCTTTATTTAAAAATTTCAATATATGATGAAATTAATTTTCTAACTCTATATTGTTGAATTACAAAATGAAAACAAGCACAAGTTTCTATATTATCATTAGAAAATGTACATAAATTTAAATGTTCTCCAAATGTTGTTTTTATAAACTCCTTTACGTCAGTACCCATGAACATGTTCCTTGTCTCCAGTAATAATTTCAAGTCCTCTTTTGAAATCATATTTCCAAATGTATTAATAAAAAAATTAATTTTATTTATTAAAGATGAATAAGTCGGTATATTAAGATTGTTATTAGAATCAGTCATTTCGTAAACTTATTTTCCCGACTCTCAAAATGTGAATGAATTGTTTAAAAGGTGTTTAGGAGTTTTCGTTTGTGTAAAAGTTTAAGATTTTATGAGCATTGTTCAGAGAGCAGACACCATCCCGAGCATGTAAGGAACAATATGGAAAGTGCTTTCCATCCATTATTTTTAGAGAGGGACAACCAATTTCATCAATGTTAATTACATTATCAATTTTTAAAAATTTTTGTAGGAATAACCTTTTTTGATATCCCTTACAAATTATTTCCTGTTTTCTAATTATTTCTCTTAGATACATTTGTGTTTCTTTGAAAAAGTATACTCCATCATTCCAATAAATTTTGTGATGTTTTTTTGTTAGCCAAGTAGCTGTTTTTCTACATTTCTTATTCAATTCAATAAAATCATGTGGAGAGTGTATGATAAAATTAGAATTCAAGATTGTCTCGTTTTTGAATACGACTCCAATTTCCTTTAGAATAAATTTATTGTTGTTCCCAAGAAATCCTTGAACATCAATTGCAACAATATCTTCACTCATGATTGATTGATTAATTGTTAGACAATCCGCTGAACTAGACCATTCAACGGGTTATATTCAACTAAACGATCATGTATGAGCACGCAATATACTTGAACATTTTCGATAGCGGGCTTGGTAAGTTCAATTGAAATCCTAACATCAATGGGCCCCGATTTAACCATTTCATTTTGATATGATAAGTCAATTACGATAATAGGAGCTTTAGTTTTAAAGTCTGTAGGTGATAGTAAAGGAGATTCACTTCGGTTATAGTAGCTAGATTGAAACTTGCAGTACATATCATATAGGTGAGCAAATCGATCTTTATCAAAGTCCAAGTTTAAGTCATCGTAGGGATAAGTTTCAGAGTTTAAATAGACCTTTAGATTTCTTAAATTGTTTGTAATCAGATAGTGGTTATCTTTAAATCCAATTAAAGCAAATCGTGGACGTTCTCGGTTAGCAGCTAATTTAACATTCCAAACATGATTTGTTCCATTACTTAGTTTAGGATTAATGTATGTATCCCAACTACGGAATGCAATCGGTAGATTGGTTCCACTTTTTATAATATCATACATTTTAATTTTCGTTGAATCGCTGGGTGTTATATGAGGAATTTTCCATGTAATATTAGTCATATTGAGATGATATTTTCCGACTAATTGTGCATTCTCAAATTTATCTTGTTCAAGTACATCATTAAAATTTTTTGATATTAATAGTACTAGTTCATGTTTACAATTTAATAATACTTTTTTGAAATCTTCAGCAAATCCAAGTAGGTTTTTAAGGGGTATTGAAAAGTTGAAGTGGGGGCTTAAATTGAAAACGGGTCCTCCACTCCATCCAGAATTGTAAAGTCTCTTGCTTTCAAATTGATTTAAAGAAACAAAGTTTTTTATTGTAGAAGTAATACCACTAAATCTTGTTCTATCTATTTCAACACCATTGATTTCATAGCGTATTTCATCTAAAAAGTATGCCATACAATTATTTCTCATTTTCGCAATAACATTTTGAGTTTCTACCACTCCCCCTTCCTTAATTAGGGTAATATCTCCTTGAAAATTTAGAAGACTCTCATGGGGGAGTACATATAAATCTTGATTTTGGATTGTAATTCTTATCTCATAATTTGGTTTAAATGATTGTTGATAGGGTTGATAGCTGTGATATTCCTTCTTTGATATACTTTCATCAGAGAAAGGTTTTTCCCGTACTGCCAATATTTCATTCAACCCCATGACTTTAGTTAAACTCGCACTTTGAAGCCCAATGATTTAAGAATTAACTTATTTTTTAATGTAAGTGTGTGTCTTTTTGGTTTCGATCCTCTTCCTATAACTTTATGTTTTAAAGTGTGCTGATGATGGTAGGTATCACCTCTTTTATTGTATATAATCATTGTATTAATCTTAAGTGTAAACGAATTGTATAGTTTTCACCGCGTAAATTTATTAATTCACCGTTCTGATCAGTTATGTGAATAGAGAGTGTACTTATTTCTCTAGTGTTGACTGGTAAGTAAATAAGATTGTGTGGTGTGATATTCATTTTATAGCCTGGTGGAACATTAATTCCAAATTCGTATAATGAATGATCTTGTCTACTATCAATATATGACCCGCTTATAATATTACATACTAAGCGTATTGTGTTTATTTTTAAAATGTTGACAGGTTGATCAGATATATATGTTTTTTTCAAGTCGGGATAAATTATTTTTTTATTGAAACCAAGCAATTGTCCAATGGAGTTGTTTCTATTAAAATAAATAGGTTCCTTGGTAGTTGTAATATGAACTTGAAGTGTGTTATTATTACTCTCCATTTGAAATGTTTTCTCAAGATCATAATCTTTTAGTTTATTTTTTAGAAAATCATAAATATCATTGAGTTCATATGATCCTATTGGAAGTTGAATTACTTTATCACCAATATGAAATAGATTATTATTTATATCAACATTGGGTATAGAGTTCTACATATGAAAGTCAATAAGTGCACACTCATATTCACCATTTGTCAGTTCAATGGGTGGGAAATAAGAAATGTTTGTAATGGGTTCATTACCATTTAATGTAAGAGTGAATGATCTACTTATTTTGGAATCTAAAAATGTACTGTTAAAATATAGCTTACAGAATTAAACTAATATTCTCAAATAATTATAAGTTAATTAAAACCCTTCCTTTATCTTCCTTTTTCCATATCGTTATCTTTACTTATTATGAGGAATCCAAATTTATCACTCCAACAGTTTTGACAAATTTTCATAAATGAATCATAGGACATATCAGTATTTACATGATCACGCATATTTAAATAATCTTGATTAAACATTATAATCATATTCGCGTTATCACGTATTAAATGTTTTGGAATATTAGTATATGTTTGACATAGGTAAAAAGAAATATGAACGAATGTTGTTTTGTTTTTAACAAGAAAAATCGTCAAAAATCATAATAGAGTTTTTTTTAGCCTTAGCGGGTGGTAAAACTTCATCATTTTGTGAGAACATATAATATCCCATTCCCTTTATCGGTTTAATTAGTTTCTCTAAATGCTCATACTTTGGTTGACATAAACTCTTTGAGAATACATATATATTATCAAATTTAGGCCCGTTTGGACTTTCAATAAGACATTTGTTTTTCCGCAGTTTGAGGGACCGACTACCAATGCTCTTATTGTATTAGGTAATAAAGAACTATGTCGTGGAACTGAATTTGTTAATGAGTGATCACCACCCTCGATATTTCTAACACAGATTTCTTGTTATTGACGTATTAAACGAGTATTCACGTGTGTGATGTAGTTCATTCGATGAGAAATGTTCCTTGATTAAACATTATATAAAATGGGTAAAAGTTTTTATAATTGTTGCAGTCAGAGTTCAAACTTGAAACGAGGTAGTGGTATTATCAACAAAATAATTAACACACTTCCATTTGAAGCACATATTCCTGGTTATAATTTTAGTGGACCTGGAACAAAGCTAAAACAAAGGTTGGAGCGCGGTGATCGTGGGATAAATCAATTGGATGAAGCTTGTAGAGTACATGACATTGCATATTCACAATATAAGGATCTAGCTGATCGACATAAGGCTGACGCAGTTCTAATAAATAAAGCGTGGGAACGTGATGGTTCAAAAGATAGTAGTATTGCAGAGAAAACAGCAGCATACTTGATTACAAATATTATGAAAACGAAAAAGAAATTCTGAATGGGTGTGAAAAAGGGAACAAAGAGAAAAAATAAGAAAAGGAAATCAAAGGTAAAGAGTTTTTCAAATGTTATCCAAACAGGAATACGGGCATTGAAAACTCTGAAGCCACTAGATCTAATGAGTGCAATTAAGGTTGCACGTAAAGCAGTCAATAAATCAATTGGTAGAAATACAAAAAATATTAAGATTTCTCGTATTATTAATGTACCGAAAATTGGTGTTTTTTTATCTATTGCACCCATTTTGACTGCACTTAGTGCATTAGGTAGTCTCGCTTCTGGTAGTGCACCCATTCCTAAAACTATCAATAATGCAAGTATGGGGAAAAAACAATTTGAAGAGAGTGAACGACATAATAAGAAAATGGAAAGTATTAAGGTGGGTGAAGGTATGTTTCTTAAACCTTATAGAAAAGGTTATGGATTATATCTTAATCCATTTAGAGGAAATCCAAAAAACTAATTACTAAGCTACCTAAAAAACCTCTTTCAAATTTCGAAATTTTGAATTTTGCTCAAAAGTACATTCCACATTTCCGAGGTGTGTTTATGAGAGACTCACTCCCCAAATCTCCTTGGAGAGAAGAGTCAGGAATTATAAACCTAGATGATAGTTCATCAAATGGTACACATTGGGTAGCTTATAACAAAAATAAAAAAAGTATACATTACTTTGATAGTTTTGGAAATTTACAACCCCCAAAAGAAATTGTGAAATACTTGGGGAATAACATTAACTATAACTATGAGAGAAAACAAGACTTTAATAGTACCAACTGTGGACACCTGTCCTTCCAATTCTTACTCTCTCTATCCCACCCTAACTTTTACACTATGATCAAGTAATTTCTCTATGATTCTTGAAACCCACCCTATTTACATGCTATTCACTGCTATGATTGGTTGATGCTAAATCAAGAATGAGAGAGAACAGGGAGGGTTAGTTTACCTCAAGGTATAAAAACTCGATCAAAAGTTATTCTAACACACATTTAAAAACCACCTGCAAACAGTCTCAACCTAAAAGTTTCAAGCTAAAACGTTCTCAGCCTAAAGTTTCAACCTAAAAAATCTTGCAATCATCAAAATCAACAACAATAAGAACAACATAAAAAACAGTTAAAACAGTAAGACAACAACAACAATTAAAACAGATACAACTGCTAAAAACAGCTGAAAACAACAACAAAACAGCTACATCCGCTAAAAAACAACTAAAATTAACAACAAAAACAGCTACAACTGCTAAAAACAACTAAAATTAACAACAAAAACAGCTACAACTGCTAAAAACAGGTAAATTAAACAACAAAAAACAGCTACAACTGCTAAAATAACAACTAAAATCAACAACAAAAACAGGTAAAAGCAACAAAAACAACGAAAACAACTACAAGAAGAAACAACTACAAATGGTCAATCCGGGAATGATGAAAGTACTCAAGGAGTTTAATGGTAACGCACCAAAACCTCTCTTAACAAAGGCGAAGATGGAATCGGAGGTGTGCTACCCTATTCGACGTGCTCAACGTAAGAAAACCAGCTTTGGGATGACCCTCACTCTTGAACTTGAAGAGTATATGCTGTACTTGCCGGAACGATACTCAACTTTAGAGGATTCAACAATTGATTATATAAAAGATAATCTTTTTTGTATTATTAAAAGGAATGATAACAATCTCTATTTAGAATTAAATAAAGCTTAAAATGTTTTCATTTTTAATATTATTAATGTATCTATTTTGATAAATAAAAATAAAAAAAAAATAAAAATAAAAATAAAGTTTTATAAAACTCAAACTCAAACTCTTTGTTATAAATATTTAAATTATAGTACATTTTTCCCAGTAGCACATGAGTATCAGAGAAAACGACAACAATGATGCGTAAACTTTTAGAACAGTTGACGAAAAGTAGAAATTCATTAAAAAGAAAATTTAATGAATTGAAACAAATAAAAAATGAGAACGTATCAAATTTGGAGGAAACTTTTAAACCTATTACAGAACCTTTACATGAATTACTCACTGAAAATAAAAAATTGAATAAAAAGGAATATATTAATGATACACATGATATTAAGACTAAGTTCAAGAAAGAGAATATAAGAGTACCTAAAAGTAAAAAAGAAAAAAGGGAACACGAGAGAGTAATCGAAAGTGATAGTGAGAGTGATGCTTATGTTGATGCTTTTTCACGACAGTCTCTTATAGATGAATCTGATGTTTCACAACAGTCTCTTATAGATGAATCCGATGTTTCACAACAACCTCACACAGATGATTTAAATGAAAGTGTATATGAAGAAACCGGGGTGAAGTACAATCTCAACATTAATCAGTTAAAGCAAGAAAAGATTTTAGACAATAGTTATGGACCAAGAGAAGAAAATAATATTTTAATGTTGGGTAATACAACACTTAAAATTAAAAAAAATTTGATGGAATTAGGAAGTGGAAATTTATGGACTCTATCACCAGGTCTATACTCTTTAATTTTTCATAATAGTCCTAAGGATTATACTAAGAACGATTTAGAATCATATAAAAACATTTTAATTGAAACAAGTGCTCACAAAAGAAACTATCAACCAGATGGTCAAGTAAAGGGGAATCGTTCTAAAAAATATTCTTCAATTATTAAACCATTAATATCATCTTCAGTAAATGAAGAACATACTGGTTCTGGGTATATGAGAATACAAAAAATACCACCAAACTATGTATATTGGGATAATGTTAATGAACTTGTTGAAAGATTGCAACTCTTAATGGCATCGAGAGCGGCTGGTAATAATAACCATACTAATGAAATTCTTTCAATAATAGAAGAATTGCGGGAAGCAAAAATAATATATTAATAAAATAGAAAACATTTTCTCATTTTGTTTAATAGTAAAATGTCTATTGACAAGTTTGGTCATTTTTCAAATGATAGAGATTTTTCCTTGCTTTTCAAAAGGGAAGTTGAGAGTCTTACAGGTATATATATAGACACTGATGGTCACATAAATGTTCAGAAAAAAAGAATTAAAAACTCTTCAAAACCAATAAACGGAAATGATTTGGCTATTAAATTGTATGTTGATGATAAAATTAATGAAGCGAAATCACATCAAATGGAAACTATAACTAAACCATTTCAACTACGAAATAAAAGAGTATCAGAGCTGGAAAGTAAAGTAATAAAAATGATAACTCAAATGGAGTATATACATAATTCAATAAAAGAGTTTGTTGATAAATTGGAAAATTTTAACAAATTCATAAACCAACATTTAAAAAAACCTCCACCAATCATTCGTTCTGATCAGACACAAATAGTTGGAATAATACTTCGGAAAAGTCCATTTGCACATCGTGTAAACGAAGAAGAAGTTTTAACAATTAATGTGGATCATACATAAATATACCACTCTTTCATTATTTATTTTATAATTAAAATGTCAGTTGATAAGTTTGGTTGTTTTTTAAATGAGAAAGAGTACTCAAGAGATATAACAAAAGGTCTAGAAAAATTTCAAAGTATACTTAATGATTATGATGGACATTTAAATGTTCAGAGGAAACGATTTAAAAATTCCCTACCCCCCATTCATGAAAATGATATTGCAACAAAGATTTATATTGATGATGAAATAAGTAAAGTAGTACAGAATACATCTAATGAAATTTCTAAGCAACCGCAGAAACAACAAATCTTTAGATTAAGACCTCGAATCAATAATATTGAGGGAAAAGTGAGTGAAATTTCTAAAAAATTGGAATTTCTCATGAAAACTTTTAATAAGGTAGTGGAGGATATAAATGAAATAGAAAGTAACATTTTCAATTATATAATTGCACCAACCTCAGTTTTAAAAGGTGAAACTGAATCTTTAGAGAAGAAACCATTTATACCAGATAAAATAAAGCTATGAGTAAACGAGATATTGTAAATGAGTTACATCGCCCATCATTCAAGAATTTCCCAAGACGTAGAGTTATAGTAAAGGGTATTAATGATTTATGGCAGGCTGATTTGGTTGAAATGGGGGCATATGCATCATCAAATAAGGGGTATAGGTATTTGTTAACAGTAATAGATACATTTTCTAAATATGGATGGGGTGAAGCAATAAAATCAAAAAATGCAGATGAAGTTACAAAAGCAATGGAAAAAATAATGAAATCTGGTCGTGGAGTACCAAAGAATTTACAAACAGATAATGGAAATGAATTCTATAATAAACAATTTAGAGAATTGATGAAAAGATATGAAATTAATCATTACTCAACATTTAGTACTCTTAAAGCATCTATTGTGGAACGTTTTAATAGAACAATAAAAGAACTTATGTGGCGTGAGTTTAGTTTTAATGGAAAATATACTTGGCTTCAAATATACAAAGAGTTGATTAATAATTATAATAACAAGAAGCATAGAACGATTAAAATGAAGCCTATTGACGTCAATGCTAAAAATGAAAAACAGATTTTGATGAGATCATACAATCATCTAAAAATATTTACAAATGGGGACTTTAAAGAGGGGGATCATGTACGAATAAGTAAATATAAACATGTCTTTGAAAAAGGCTATACCCCAAACTGGACAACGGAAATTTTTCGAATTCGGAAAGTACAAAATACATCCCCCACCACATATTTACTTGAGGACTTTAAGGGTGATCCAGTACAAGGCGGTTTCTATAAACAAGAAATTAAAAAAACAAAATTCCCTAATACTTATCTTGTTGAAAAGATTGTGAAACAAAAAGGTGATTATGTGCTTGTGCGTTGGCTAGGCTTTTCAAAATCAGAAGATAGTTGGATTCATAAAAACGAAATTCTATAAACAACAAGTGGAAGCATAGAACAATTAAAATGTAGGCATTGACGTCAATGCGTGAAAATAAATTATGTTTCCTCTTCACAAGCACGCAATTCCTATTTATAAACGGAACGGAACTTGATTATGAGCTTGTGCGTTGGCTAGACTAAAAGAGTATATACAGATAAGAATTTTGGGTGGAACTTGATTATGTGCTTGTGCGTTGGGTAGGCCTTTCAAAATCAGAAGATAGTTGGATTCATAAAAACGAAATTCTATAAACAACAATAAAAATGTAGACATTGACGTCAATGCGTGAAATAAATTATGTTTCTTCACAATCACGCAATTCCTATTTATAAAGTGTGAAGAAAAGCATGTACAGATAAGAATTTAAACAGAACGTTACATATTTATATATACAAATCTGGAGGGTATAAAGGCAGAAGAATTTCAAAAAGTGTTCAGTTTCCTTCTATTCGTTCACGCAACTCAATTTCGGATCGTTTGCTTATTCATTCGATAGTTCGTTTGTTCGATTGTCAAAAAAACAAAATCAAAATTAAAATGACGGTTTTTATAATATTTTTTGTGATACTTTCCCTCTTTAATCCGATGGTGAAAATGGTACCACTCCCCAATGAAATGACTTTAATTGAAAACCCATCGACTTCCAATAATTCGATTGGGTTATTTATCAATGTTCCAAAACTAAAAAAAATCATTAAAATTGACTTAAAATTTGAGATCCTAGAGGACAGTCATATTTTTATGGATCTCATAAACAAGACAAGTGATGAAAAGGAGATACCAAACTTAAAAAGTGAACTCGATACTAAAATATTTAATGCTATTAATGGTAGCATTAATGAAAAAGACTTAACAACAAGTACAAGTGCAAGTACAGTTGAAGAAGAAACTACTAAATCAACATCTACTACAACTACATCTACCTCAACTACAACAAGTGCAACTACACCTACAATGAGAAGGGGAATTCTGGAGGAGGAGGAGAAGGAAGAAACAACAACTACAACAGCAGCAACTACATTAAAAAAAGAACTTCTGGAAGAAGATACAACAAAAACAGCTACATCAACAACTACAACCCCAACCAATCTTTTTGATTTTAATAGCGAAAATGAAAGTGTTGATCACATAGAAAATAAGAACATAGGAGAAGAAAAATCAGAAAAAATTGATATGGGTATAATTGATAGTGAGAGAGAATTTGAAAACGTAAGTCGAGCACCAACATTTAGTAATACGTCACAAGAATTAGTGTTGGGGATCAGTGATAGTGATACAGAATTTGAAAGTGTAAGTCGGGTTCCAATAAAAAGGAACACTACTCATAAATTAAAAAGCACTGAAAACATACACAACTCTCAAATCGAATTCACAAAGAGAGCTATAATTGAGAATTTTAAGCAAAAATTAGTTGAAAATGAAAGGAGAATAGGAGGGCATATGGATTTGGGAAGAAGGGGTCTAAACAGATTCTTTACCATCCAATACAAAACTGCTACAGTAGGAGTTAAATGTCATTACAATAATATTTATAGAAGAACACATTCTAGACGAAGTCTAAGTAAATCTAAGCGTATGAATTTAAAATATTTATCTAATCGCCAACGCCATCAAAAATCTAAACGCAATACTAATACCCCCTTAGCAACTTTAAGAATAAATTGTTTTGAATTTGCAGAAGTTTTATCCCAAACAGTAATTAATGCAGAGAGACGAAAAGACAGGATTGTCTATGAAAAAATATCAAAGGATGCTGATCTTCTCTCCAAACAAGAGAGTAAAAGAGAAGAGATAGAAGAAGAAGAAACAGGTTATCTTAGTGATGGTCCACAAATCCAAGAAATTGAAATAGAGGAAGCAGAAAGAATTAATGGGATATATTTAAGAAAGAGAAATTTAGCAGCTCAAATGATGCTTGAATATTTAAATAAAAAAGAAAGTCAGATTAGTACAGATAAAATATCAATTAACGATATTAACGATTTCAAAATAACTAATAGTGATATTATAACATAATCTGATTTAGTAGGGAAATATGTTTATTTTTACAGAATATAAAAATAGAAGATGAAAATAATAATTCGAGTAAATTAAAAAAAGGTGAGTTTAATATATATATATATATATATAATTTTATATACTAATATATATATATATATATATTTTCAGAACTCCAAAACATAAATAAAAAAGTTGAAAATAATATTTCGGATGGAGCTCAAAAAGGTTGGTTAAATACATATAAAATAATATTTGTATATATATATAGTAAAATATTTATATTTTCAGATCTCCAAAACATTAATAAAAAAGAGGATGGTAAATTTTCTCATAATTTGTATGGTGATGACGATGATGATGATGATGATGATGATGACCATGATACAATCCTTTATGATGATGAAAATCCGGAACCATGTATTCCAAGATCATCTAGTGAGGATGAAACTATTCTTGTTGAGGGTGGTATAGATAACTATGTTCAAACTATACCGTTTAATTTAGATGAAGATAATGATAAATACATTAAATCAATTCCTTTAAGTAATGATGACAATAAAGTATATAGATTACAGGGTGGTATAGATAACTATAAACAAACTATACCACTAAATATAGAAGAAAGTAAACAAATTGAATGTAATTCAAAGAAAATATTGTAATTCTTCTGTTAAATTCAAATTTTCATGTTCTGTTAATTCTCATAAATTTTAACATTACCCTGTAAGTAAAAGCGATGTTTGTTCTGTTAAATAAAAATTTTATAATAATAATAATAATAATATTGTGAATTGTAATATTTAGTTTATACATTACCTTACATTTTACCCTTTAAATAAAAAAGCGTTGTTTGTTCTGTCTTATTTACAATTATAGAGTACATTTATTCATTTTTTTTACAATCTAATAAATTTAATTCTAGTTCTGTATAAAACATTTCAAATTCACATTCATATATATTTTTCTTAAATTTTTCTATTTCATTCTCTTGATAATTATTTCTATTAGAAC
Organism: Drosophila suzukii; assembly: GCF_043229965.1. Lineage (NCBI taxonomy): Eukaryota > Metazoa > Arthropoda > Insecta > Diptera > Drosophilidae > Drosophila > Drosophila suzukii. The sequence goes on from NC_092084.1 coordinate 32,655,295, forward strand.
AATTCTCTATTTCTTTTATTCTTTGTTCATAAACATAAATATTTGAATCCATTTCATTAAGTTTATTTTCTAATCTTTTTTCATCTATTTTATAATGGCCATATTGTAGTGTTGTCTTTTATTGTCTTGTATAAGAACCTTTGTGTCTTTATGACTGAGAACTACTTTTTTACATTTAATTGTTGATAAAAGATGGTTTTTAGATCTAATCATTGACATAGAGCCTACCACTTCCTCTTCCGAAAACAAACATTTTTTAAAACTATTAAAAGTTAATTGATCTATTGCACTTCTTTTAACACCCTTTGATTTTTTCACTGTTTTTTCAGAGCTGTCATTACTATTAGATGTTTTAAAGGCATACATTTTTGATCTCAAACCAACAAATTCAGTCATAGGTCTTCCATTGAGTTCATCTTTAAAAAAACCCAACCTTTTTTTATTAGCTTTAGGAAAATTATAGAGATTAAGTAATTCATCAGAATAATCTGATGTATCAAACTTCATCTCAACATCATTCCGAATATCTTTATAAAAATCTTCAGTGTTAATGGTATATATAAAAGAATCTGTATCCATATAATTTAATTGAACATTTTCATTGTATTTAGGTTTGATATAATTATAATGAAAATCATACATTTTCCATTTCGATAAATCTAATACAGCAAAACCTAAATATAAAGGTTTGTTGTACAACACATTTAATCTTTTCATTTGAAAGGCAAAGAAGTTTTCTGAAAACTGTTTGACACTATGGAAGTTTGACTTTGAAATAAGAGATCTACCGCAATGCCTTTTTGGACCAGAAGAATCGGATGGTGAAGCACTTTCCCATTCAGTAATTAATTTAATATTAACGCGCTTATCTACATTTTCCATCGTTTTACCGTAGACAGCATTATTTAAAAGTTTAAAAAAATCTTTTTCAAATGTATTTTTTGCATTAGTTCTATGGAATGTATTCAAATCAATATATGTTTTTAGCCAAGGTTTCTGAAAGAAGCGAAGACCTCTATGAATTTTTGTTAGAATTAATCCATTTTCTATACACTGTTGAAGATTTTTATAATGAATTATATATTTTTCTTTATCCCTTAAATCAGCAATTAATTTTTTTATTTTGTCTGACTTTGTTGGTAACTGATTATTACAACAAAATGGAAGGTCATTATGTTTATCGTGCAATTTTAAAGGATATTTTAAATCTACCTCAAAAATGTATCCATATTCACTATCATCTGCAATCTCAGAAATGTTAATACTATCAAGTTCCCCCCTTGAAATCCATTCAAAACCTCCATATGGTAAAGATTGTGACATAGCCCAACCATATAAATTATTTGCATCCAAATAAATCAAATATGATGATTTTTGAGTACTATCAAAATTCTCAACATATTTATTATTTGCTTTAGCATATCTACATGTACATTGAACTAAGCCACCACGAATACCACTTTGAATAAATTTATACTGATCTATATCAGTTAATAAATCTAATTCAATTTTAGTACATTTTAACATAGCTTCCCATGATAATCCTGGTGTAGTGAAAAAATGTGCTGGATCAAGTGAATAAATTTTACTACAAAGTCTTCGAAAGTTTTCAAAGACATCAGACATTAATAAAACATCTGTTTTTAAATATAATTCTAAATAATCTTTAAGATTATTACAAGAAAACTCATTCCATACCTTTTGTGCGTGAGTATAATTTTCAACTGAACATTCATTTTCGGTTAAGGAACTATAGAAAGCTTCTCTAGGAGGTAATTTACTTTCTTTTAATTTCTCAACTGAATCTAAATATTCATATGGAAATACACCCTTTCGTCGCATTAAGTTGAAATGATTTTCATTAGGGAAAAATGATCTTGTTATACACATTTGTTCACTATCTAGATTTGAAGCTAATGTATCTAAAGCAGAAGGCATAAATCGAAACGAGTCTAGAAAACGGATTTCAAAGTTATCACCATTACTTAAAGTTATAATTTTTGAAATTGATATATATTGTTCCTTATTTAATGGAATTACCTTTATTTCACCAGGTATGACTGCCAAATCTTTAATAAATAGATGGCAATCATACCTGGTGAAATTGTGGAAGAAAACAGGAATAAATTTTGGAACTGTGTATTTTAAATTACACTCATTATGTGCTGCCCCCCTAAATTTTCCTGTGAAGTGACAGTGATCCCTAACTCTGTCTAATAAAAGAGGAGTGTTGCATATATGACAATTATTCGATTTTTGGAAATCATCTTCTTCAACATCTGACATTATTAAAGAAACAGATTTTGAAATATAGTTTTCATATATAAAACTTAAATTTTCTATTAGTGATAACAGGAAATTCATTCCCGAGTTAAATACAGTTTCTAAGACAAACTTATCTAAACTGTTATCATGTGCACACTTTATATAGTATGCATATGAAACAGGTCTATGTATATTTATAATATTTAAATTTAATGTTTCGTTTTTATTAATTGGTTGAAGGATGGATTCAAAGTCAGCGTAAACTGTGAATGGGACCATCACTTCCTTTTGAACATTTGTATACCGTAAAGTGGCATCCTTCATGTTGGGTAAACGCGAGACTTTTTTCCCACAGACTTCTGAATGCCGGTTGGCAGCATCTTCACTCAATGAGTAATTTAAGCAAATTTGACAGAACCATTTTTTTGATTTGTCTCTCGAAACTTGAGAGGAAACCAAACTAAAAAAAAGATAAACACAAGAAAAAAAAAATTTTTTTTTTAAGTATGAAAGCAAATAAATATTATGAAATTTAAAAACAAAAACAGGTAAAAGATATAATAATGATAAAATGATAAAACAACTTACTTTGAGAGATTTTTTATCCAAGTATAGTGTGCTTTACATCCTTCCTCCAGTATCAACATATTTATATGATTTCTCCTCACTTCAGGAGAGTAAAATATGGGCCCGAATATAACTCCATCGTCGAATCCAAAAAGTGTAATATTTATGTCCTTATTTATTTCCATAAATTTCGATATATCCGCAGGCTTTAGTGGAAATTGCAATCCAGTGAAATTTAGTGTGATCCCATTGACTTGAATTACTTCATCATTTATATTCACTTTATAGCTTGTGCATCTGTTCGCATTCTTATTTAGTTTACTTAATGCTGCGATTAAGCTCCATTTAAAACAATATTCATCATCTGTGTTTTTTACATTTATAATTGCTTTTTTTCCTTCTAAACAAGAGGGTAGTTTTATATAAGATGATCCTCTTAAGGGTGAATATTGATTAATATTCATCTCCAATCGAGTGAGATGAAGCAAAGTCCATCCACTATCCCTTTCTTGGAATTCTTCCATCCTCGCCAAAATTTTTTCCATGTGCTCCTTATATTCATTTTCAATGTTCGAATAGGCACTAATTATTGTCATCTTACTTTGAAATGACTTTATTTCAATACATTCCTTTTCTTCCTTCAAAAGTCCGTACTCTCCAAAAAGTTCAAAATTTATTTTCACCGATGCATAACTTTCCAACAATGGATACAAGTGAGGTAGAAAAGCTTCTCCTGCTTGCTCCATAAATTGTGTTGGATAAATTACATCATTGTTGGTGTTTTCATATAAGTAGTGAACAATCCTTCCTTGAAATCCAGAACTGATTTTTTTTATCCTTGAATCCACTGGTTCAACAACATTCTTCTTGTGTTGCTCCGTTCGCAGATGATGAGCCCACGAAATGTTACCCGATAGGGTAATGTTGCACTTTCCACAATACTTATTAATTTTTTTTGTTTTTATTTTTTCCTTTTTTTTTTTGGAAGTATTGTATTGTTACTTGTACTTTTCACTTTGTTATACTTTACTTTTACTGTAAAGTATTTTATGTTTTATCAATTTGATAAGTTTACACAACACAAATCTGGGTAGTTCACAGTTCACACAACTTTACTTTACACTTGGTAAAGTATTTTAATTTTTATCAATTTGATAATCTCGCACAAATCGAATTCGGATGGAACGTAAGTTAACACAACTTTACTTTAGCTTTGAATTACCGGAGGGTTCACACGACGATTCTAGATGGTTCGCTCAACTCAAATAGTTTTCTAAAACTGAACTACTTTCCACATTTCTCCTTAACAAATACATTTTTTGAAAACTTAGAAGGTAACCGTTTTCTCTTTCTATAAGCGCATGAGAAAAAATTTTCAAATATGATTAAAGAAACACGTATTTGACTAAACAAACGATCTCATTTGTTTTTGTGTATAAATGTGTATATTCTGTTAGGAACCACCACCACAAGCACCGCCACCACCACCATCCCTCTTACACTCCTACGCTCACTTTCCCATCTAATGCTCGCTAAAGAGGGGAGAGGTTACCGAACTCACGCTTGTTTCACACCACAAAAGTATGCGGTCTAATATCCCTCAAACCAACACCTTTTGACCACAAGACCGTAGCCAGGTTACACTAACAGGTGTCACCTACAACCCTAATTGAATCAACAAAACGCCCACGCATAGAAAAACAACTTCCCTTCCTCCTCCTCCTCCGCCTAAATATAGTTTTACAAATTCATACGCATGACAAAACACCCCTTGTAAAACGAATAGTTTTCTAAAACTGAACTACTTTCCACATTTCTCCTTAACACATACATTTTTTGAAAACTTAGAAGGTAACCGTTTTCTCTCTCATGTAAGCGCATGAGAAAAAATTTTCAAATATGATTAAAGAAAAACGTATTTGACTAAACAAACGATCTCATTTGGTTTTGTTCTGTTAGGAACCACCACCACCACAGTCACCATTTTGACCACAAGACCGTAGGCAGGTTACACTAACAGGTGTCACCTACAACCCTAATTGAATCAACAAAACGCCCACGCATAACAAAACAACGTTTTTGTTACACTCCCACGCTCACTTTCCCATCTAATGCTCGCTAAAGAGGGGGAGGTTACCGAACTCACGCTTGTTTCACACCACAAAAGTATGCGGTCTAATATCCCTCAAACCAACACCTTTTGACCACAAGACCGTAGCCAGGTGTCACCTACAACCCTAATTGACTCAACAAAACGCCCACGCATAACGCCTTCTAACCCAAGTTAGAAGCAACATAGTGATCTGTGTGCAACCATTGCACTCCACAAAATCCCACGCATGACAAAACACCCCTATCACACACGCAAGCCAGGTGTCACCTACAACCCTAATTGACTCAACAAAACGCCCACGCATAACGCGTTCTAACACAAGTTAGAAGCAACATAGTGACCTGTGTGCAACCATTGCACTCCACAAAATTCCACGCATGACAAAACACCCCTATCACACACGCACCTTTAGCTTGAGAAAAAGACAAGACAAAACAAGACATATCAAAACACCACTCTCTCACACTCCTACACACCACTTTCTAACCTCATTAAGTGACCTGTGTGCAACCATGCTCATCTAACTAGGGTCAGCAACACCCCCCTTTTTGAATTAATTATGCTAAGTAGGTCATTAGAACACCTGTGTGCAACCATGCGTGACTAATTAGGGTCAGTGTGCAACCATGCGTGACTAATTAGGGTCACCCCCACCTCCTTTTTTGACATGATTTATTACCTAGTGAGCCAGCTCCCGTATTAACTACCTACTGACAGATAGACAGATAGACAGATAGACAGATAGACAGATAGACAGATAGACAGATAGACAGATAGACAGATAGACAGATAGACAGATAGACAGATAGACAGATAGACAGATAGACAGATAGACAGATAGACAGATAAACAGATTGACAGATTGACAGATTGACAGATAGACAGATAGACAGATAGACAGATAGACAGATAGACAGATAAACAGATAGACAGATAGACAGATAGACAGATAGACAGATAGACAGATAGACAGATAGACAGATAGACAGATAGACAGATAGACAGATAAACAGATAGACAGATAGACAGATAGACAGATAGACAGATAGACAGATAGACAGATAGACAGATAGACAGATAGACAGATAAACAGATAAACAGATAGACAGATAGACAGATAGACAGATAGACAGATAGACAGATAGACAGATAGACAGATAGACAGATAGACAGATAGACAGATAGACAGATAGACAGATAGACAGATAGACAGATAGACACATAGACAGATAGACAGATAGACAGATAGACAGATAGACAGATAGACAGATAGACAGATAGACAGATAGACAGATAGACAGATAGACAGATTGACAGATAGACAGATAGACAGATAGACAGATAGACAGATAGACAGATAGACAGATAGACAGATAGACAGATAGACAGATAGACAGATAGACAGATAGACAGATAGACAGATAAGTAGGTAGTTAATACGGGAGCTGGCTCACTAGGTAATAAATCATGTCAAAAAAGGAGGTGGGGGTGACCCTAATTAGTCACGCATGGTTGCACACTGACCCTAATTAGTCACGCATGGTTGCACACAGGTGTTCTAATGACCTACTTAGCATAATTAATTCAAAAAGGGGGGTGTTGCTGACCCTAGTTAGATGAGCATGGTTGCACACAGGTCACTTAATGAGGTTAGAAAGTGGTGTGTAGGAGTGTGAAATAGTGGTGTTTTGATATGTCTTGTTTTGTCTTGTCTTTTTCTCAAGCTAAAGGTGCGTGTGTGATAGGGGTGTTTTGTCATGCGTGGAATTTTGTGGAGTGCAATGGTTGCACACAGGTCACTATGTTGCTTCTAACTTGTGTTAGAACGCGTTATGCGTGGGCGTTTTGTTGAGTCAATTAGGGTTGTAGGTGACACCTGGCTTGCGTGTGTGATAGGGGTGTTTTGTCATGCGTGGGATTTTGTGGAGTGCAGTGGTTGCACACAGATCACTATGTTGCTTCTAACTTGGGTTAGAAGGCGTTATGCGTGGGCGTTTTGTTGAGTCAATTAGGGTTGTAGGTGACACCTGGCTACGGTCTTGTGGTCAAAAGGTGTTGGTTTGAGGGATATTAGACCGCATACTTTTGTGGTGTGAAACAAGCGTGAGTTCGGTAACCTCCCCCTCTTTAGCGAGCATTAGATGGGAAAGTGAGCGTGGGAGTGCAACAAAAACGTTGTTTTGTTATGCGTGGGCGTTTTGTTGATTCAATTAGGGTTGTAGGTGACACCTGTTAGTGTAACCTGCCTACGGTCTTGTGGTCAAAATGGTGACTGTGGTGGTGGTGGTTCCTAACAGAACAAAACCAAATGAGATCGTTTGTTTAGTCAAATACGTTTTTCTTTAATCATATTTGAAAATTTTTTCTCATGCGCTTACATGAGAGAGAAAACGGTTACCTTCTAAGTTTTCAAAAAAATGTATGTGTTAAGGAGAAATGTGGAAAGTAGTTCAGTTTTAGAAAACTATTCGTTTTACAAGGGGTGTTTTGTCATGCGTATGAATTTGTAAAACTATATTTAGGCGGAGGAGGAGGAGGAAGGGAAGTTGTTTTTCTATGCGTGGGCGTTTTGTTGATTCAATTAGGGTTGTAGGTGACACCTGTTAGTGTAACCTGGCTACGGTCTTGTGGTCAAAAGGTGTTGGTTTGAGGGATATTAGACCGCATACTTTTGTGGTGTGAAACAAGCGTGAGTTCGGTAACCTCTCCCCTCTTTAGCGAGCATTAGATGGGAAAGTGAGCGTAGGAGTGTAAGAGGGATGGTGGTGGTGGCGGTGCTTGTGGTGGTGGTTCCTAACAGAATATACACATTTATACACAAAAACAAATGAGATCGTTTGTTTAGTCAAATACGTTTTTCTTTAATCATATTTGAAAATTTTTTCTCATGCGCTTATAGAAAGAGAAAACGGTTACCTTCTAAGTTTTCAAAAAATGTATTTGTTAAGGAGAAATGTGGAAAGTAGTTCAGTTTTAGAAAACTATTTGAGTTGAGCGAACCATCTAGAATCGTCGTGTGAACCCTCCGGTAATTCAAAGCTAAAGTAAAGTTGTGTTAACTTACGTTCCATCCGAATTCGTTTTGTGCGAGATTATCAAATTGATAAAAATTAAAATACTTTACCAAGTGTAAAGTAAAGTTGTGTGAACTGTGAACTATCCAGATTTGTGTTGTGTAAACTTATCAAATTGATAAAACATAAAATACTTTACAGTAAAAGTAAAGTATAACAAAGTGAAAAGTACAAGTAACAATACAATACTTCCAAAAAAAAAAGGAAAAAATAAAAACAAAAAAAAATGAATAAGTATTGTGGAAAGTGCAACATTACCCTATCGGGTAACATTTCGTGGGCTCATCATCTGCGAACGGAGCAACACAAGAAGAATGTTGTTGAACCAGTGGATTCAAGGATAAAAAAAATCAGTTCTGGATTTCAAGGAAGGATTGTTCACTACTTATATGAAAACACCAACAATGATGTAATTTATCCAACACAATTTATGGAGCAAGCAGGAGAAGCTTTTCTACCTCACTTGTATCCATTGTTGGAAAGTTATGCATCGGTGAAAATAAATTTTGAACTTTTTGGAGAGTACGGACTTTTGAAGGAAGAAAAGGAATGTATTGAAATAAAGTCATTTCAAAGTAAGATGACAATAATTAGTGCCTATTCGAACATTGAAAATGAATATAAGGAGCACATGGAAAAAATTTTGGCGAGGATGGAAGAATTCCAAGAAAGGGATAGTGGATGGACTTTGCTTCATCTCACTCGATTGGAGATGAATATTAATCAATATTCACCCTTAAGAGGATCATCTTATATAAAACTACCCTCTTGTTTAGAAGGAAAAAAAGCAATTATAAATGTAAAAAACACAGATGATGAATATTGTTTTAAATGGAGCTTAATCGCAGCATTAAGTAAACTAAATAAGAATGCGAACAGATGCACAAGCTATAAAGTGAATATAAATGATGAAGTAATTCAAGTCAATGGGATCACACTAAATTTCACTGGATTGCAATTTCCACTAAAGCCTGCGGATATATCGAAATTTATGGAAATAAATAAGGACATAAATATTACACTTTTTGGATTCGACGATGGAGTTATATTCGGGCCCATATTTTACTCTCCTGAAGTGAGGAGAAATCATATAAATATGTTGATACTGGAGGAAGGATGTAAAGCACACTATACTTGGATAAAAAATCTCTCAAAGTAAGTTGTTTTATCATTTTATCATTATTATATCTTTTACCTGTTTTTGTTTTTAAATTTCATAATATTTATTTGCTTTCATACTTAAAAAAAAAATTTTTTTTTCTTGTGTTTATCTTTTTTTTAGTTTGGTTTCCTCTCAAGTTTCGAGAGACAAATCAAAAAAATGGTTCTGTCAAATTTGCTTAAATTACTCATTGAGTGAAGATGCTGCCAACCGGCATTCAGAAGTCTGTGGGAAAAAAGTCTCGCGTTTACCCAACATGAAGGATGCCACTTTACGGTATACAAATGTTCAAAAGGAAGTGATGGTCCCATTCACAGTTTACGCTGACTTTGAATCCATCCTTCAACCAATTAATAAAAACGAAACATTAAATTTAAGTATTATAAATATACATAGACCTGTTTCATATGCATACTATATAAAGTGTGCACATGATAACAGTTTAGATAAGTTTGTCTTAGAAACTGTATTTAACTCGGGAATGAATTTCCTGTTATCACTAATAGAAAATTTAAGTTTTATATATGAAAACTATATTTCAAAATCTGTTTCTTTAATAATGTCAGATGTTGAAGAAGATGATTTCCAAAAATCTAATAATTGTCATATATGCAACACTCCTCTTTTATTAGACAGAGTTAGGGATCACTGTCACTTCACAGGAAAATTTAGGGGGGCAGCACATAATGAGTGTAATTTAAAATATACAGTTCCAAAATTTATTCCTGTTTTCTTCCACAATTTCACCAGGTATGATTGCCATCTATTTATTAAAGATTTGGCAGTCATACCTGGTGAAATAAAGGTAATTCCATTAAATAAGGAACAATATATATCAATTTCAAAAATTATAACTTTAAGTAATGGTGATAACTTTGAAATCCGTTTTCTAGACTCGTTTCGATTTATGCCTTCTGCTTTAGATACATTAGCTTCAAATCTAGATAGTGAACAAATGTGTATAACAAGATCATTTTTCCCTAATGAAAATCATTTCAACTTAATGCGACGAAAGGGTGTATTTCCATATGAATATTTAGATTCAGTTGAGAAATTAAAAGAAAGTAAATTACCTCCTAGAGAAGCTTTCTATAGTTCCTTAACCGAAAATGAATGTTCAGTTGAAAATTATACTCACGCACAAAAGGTATGGAATGAGTTTTCTTGTAATAATCTTAAAGATTATTTAGAATTATATTTAAAAACAGATGTTTTATTAATGTCTGATGTCTTTGAAAACTTTCGAAGACTTTGTAGTAAAATTTATTCACTTGATCCAGCACATTTTTTCACTACACCAGGATTATCATGGGAAGCTATGTTAAAATGTACTAAAATTGAATTAGATTTATTAACTGATATAGATCAGTATAAATTTATTCAAAGTGGTATTCGTGGTGGCTTAGTTCAATGTACATGTAGATATGCTAAAGCAAATAATAAATATGTTGAGAATTTTGATAGTACTCAAAAATCATCATATTTGATTTATTTGGATGCAAATAATTTATATGGTTGGGCTATGTCACAATCTTTACCATATGGAGGTTTTGAATGGATTTCAAGGGGGGAACTTGATAGTATTAACATTGCTGAGATTGCAGATGATAGTGAATATGGATACATTTTTGAGGTAGATTTAAAATATCCTTTAAAATTGCATGATAAACATAATGACCTTCCATTTTGTTGTAATAATCAGTTACCAACAAAGTCAGACAAAATAAAAAAATTAATTGCTGATTTAAGGGATAAAGAAAAATATATAATTCATTATAAAAATCTTCAACAGTGTATAGAAAATGGATTAATTCTAACAAAAATTCATAGAGGTCTTCGCTTCTTTCAGAAACCTTGGCTAAAAACATATATTGATTTGAATACATTCCATAGAACTAATGCAAAAAATACATTTGAAAAAGATTTTTTTAAACTTTTAAATAATGCTGTCTACGGTAAAACGATGGAAAATGTAGATAAGCGCGTTAATATTAAATTAATTACTGAATGGGAAAGTGCTTCACCATCCGATTCTTCTGGTCCAAAAAGGCATTGCGGTAGATCTCTTATTTCAAAGTCAAACTTCCATAGTGTCAAACAGTTTTCAGAAAACTTCTTTGCCTTTCAAATGAAAAGATTAAATGTGTTGTACAACAAACCTTTATATTTAGGTTTTGCTGTATTAGATTTATCGAAATGGAAAATGTATGATTTTCATTATAATTATATCAAACCTAAATACAATGAAAATGTTCAATTAAATTATATGGATACAGATTCTTTTATATATACCATTAACACTGAAGATTTTTATAAAGATATTCGGAATGATGTTGAGATGAAGTTTGATACATCAGATTATTCTGATGAATTACTTAATCTCTATAATTTTCCTAAAGCTAATAAAAAAAGGTTGGGTTTTTTTAAAGATGAACTCAATGGAAGACCTATGACTGAATTTGTTGGTTTGAGATCAAAAATGTATGCCTTTAAAACATCTAATAGTAATGACAGCTCTGAAAAAACAGTGAAAAAATCAAAGGGTGTTAAAAGAAGTGCAATAGATCAACTAACTTTTAATAGTTTTAAAAAATGTTTGTTTTCGGAAGAGGAAGTGGTAGGCTCTATGTCAATGATTAGATCTAAAAATCATCTTTTATCAACAATTAAATGTAAAAAAGTAGTTCTCAGTCATAAAGACACAAAGGTTCTTATACAAGACAATAAAATTAATACACTACAATATGGCCATTATAAAATAGATGAAAAAAGATTAGAAAATAAACTTAATGAAATGGATTCAAATATTTATGTTTATGAACAAAGAATAAAAGAAATAGAGAATTGTTCTAATAGAAATAATTATCAAGAGAGTGAAATAGAAAAATTTAAGAAAAATATATATGAATGTGAATTTGAAATGTTTTATACAGAACTAGAATTAAATTTATTAGATTGTAAAAAAAATGAATAAATGTACTCTATAATTGTAAATAAGACAGAACAAACAACGCTTTTTTATTTAAAGGGTAAAATGTAAGGTAATGTATAAACTAAATATTACAATTCACAATATTATTATTATTATAAAATTTTTATTTAACAGAACAAACATCGCTTTTACTTACAGGGTAATGTTAAAATTTATGAGAATTAACAGATCATGAAAATTTGAATTTAACAGAAGAATTACAATATTTTCTTTGAATTACATTCAATTTGTTTACTTTCTTCTATATTTAGTGGTACAGTTTGTTTATAGTTATCTATACCACCCTGTAATCTATATACTTTATTGTCATCATTACTTAAAGGAATTGATTTAATGTATTTATCATTATCTTCATCTAAATTAAACGGTATAGTTTGAACATAGTTATCTATACCACCCTCAACAAGAATAGTTTCATCCTCACTAGATGATCTTGGAATACATGGTTCCGGATTTTCATCATCATAAAGGATTGTATCATGGTCATCATCATCATCATCATCGTCATCACCATACAAATTATGAGAAAATTTACCATCCTCTTTTATATTAATGTTTTGGAGATCTGAAAATATAAATATTTTACTATATATATATACAAATATTATTTTATATGTATTTAACCAACCTTTTTGAGCTCCATCCGAAATATTATTTTCAACTTTTTTATTTATGTTTTGGAGTTCTGAAAATATATATATATATATATATTAGTATATAAAATTATATATATATATATATATATATATTAAACTCACCTTTTTTTAATTTACTCGAATTATTATTTTCATCTTCTATTTTTATATTCTGTAAAAATAAACATATTTCCCTACTAAATCAGATTATGTTATAATATCACTATTAGTTATTTTGAAATCATTAATATCGTTAATTGATATTTTATCTGTACTAATCTGACTTTCTTTTTTATTTAAATATTCAAGCATCATTTGAGCTGCTAAATTTCTCTTTCTTAAATATATCCCATTAATTCTTTCTGCTTCCTCTATTTCAATTTCTTGGATTTGTGGGCCATCACTAAGATAACCTGTTTCTTCTTCTTCTATCTCTTCTCTTTTACTCTCTTGTTTGGAGAGAAGATCAGCATCCTTTGAAATTTTGTCATAGACAATCCTGTCTTTTCGTCTCTCTGCATTAATTACTGTTTGGGATAAAACTTCTGCAAATTCAAAACAATTTATTCTTAAAGTTGCTAAGGGGGTATTAGTATGGCGTTTAGATTTTTGATGGCGTTGGCGATTAGATAAATATTTTAAATTCATATGCTTAGATTTACTTAGACTTCGTCTAGAATGTGTTCTTCTATAAATATTATTGTAATGACATTTAACTCCTACTGTAGCAGTTTTGTATTGGATGGTAAAGAATCTGTTTAGACCCCTTCTTCCCAAATCCATATGCCCTCCTATTCTCCTTTCATTTTCAACTAATTTTTGTTTAAAATTCTCAATTATAGCTCTCTTTGTGAATTCGATTTGAGAGTTGTGTATGTTTTCAGTGCTTTTTAATTTATGAGTAGTGTTCCTTTTTATTGGAACCCGACTTACACTTTCAAATTCTGTATCACTATCACTGATCCCCAACACTAATTCTTGTGACGTATTACTAAATGTTGGTGCTCGACTTACGTTTTCAAATTCTCTCTCACTATCAATTATACCCATATCAATTTTTTCTGATTTTTCTTCTCCTATGTTCTTATTTTCTATGTGATCAACACTTTCATTTTCGCTATTAAAATCAAAAAGATTGGTTGGGGTTGTAGTTGTTGATGTAGCTGTTTTTGTTGTATCTTCTTCCAGAAGTTCTTTTTTTAATGTAGTTGCTGCTGTTGTAGTTGTTGTTTCTTCCTTCTCCTCCTCCTCCTCCAGAATTCCCCTTCTCATTGTAGGTGTAGTTGCACTTGTTGTAGTTGAGGTAGATGTAGTTGTAGTAGATGTTGATTTAGTAGTTTCTTCTTCAACTGTACTTGCACTTGTACTTGTTGTTAAGTCTTTTTCATTAATGCTACCATTAATAGCATTAAATATTTTAGTATCGAGTTCACTTTTTAAGTTTGGTATCTCCTTTTCATCACTTGTCTTGTTTATGAGATCCATAAAAATATGACTGTCCTCTAGGATCTCAAATTTTAAGTCAATTTTAATGATTTTTTTTAGTTTTGGAACATTGATAAATAACCCAATCGAATTATTGGAAGTCGATGGGTTTTCAATTAAAGTCATTTCATTGGGGAGTGGTACCATTTTCACCATCGGATTAAAGAGGGAAAGTATCACAAAAAATATTATAAAAACCGTCATTTTAATTTTGATTTTGTTTTTTTTTTTTTTGACAATCGAACAAACGAACTATCGAATGAATAAGCAAACGATCCGAAATTGAGTTGCGTGAACGAATAGATGGAAACTGAACACTTTTTGAAATTCTTCTGCCTTTATACCCTCCAGATTTGTATATATAAATATGTAACGTTCTGTTTAAATTCTTATCTGTACATGCTTTTCTTCACACTTTATAAATAGGAATTGCGTGATTGTGAAGAAACATAATTTATTTCACGCATTGACGTCAATGTCTACATTTTTATTGTTGTTTATAGAATTTCGTTTTTATGAATCCAACTATCTTCTGATTTTGAAAGGCCTACCCAACGCACAAGCACATAATCAAGTTCCACCCAAAATTCTTATCTGTATATACTCTTTTAGTCTAGCCAACGCACAAGCTCATAATCAAGTTCCGTTCCGTTTATAAATAGGAATTGCGTACTTGTGAAGAGGAAACATAATTTATTTTCACGCATTGACGTCAATGCCTACATTTTAATTGTTCTATGCTTCCACTTGTTGTTTATAGAATTTCGTTTTTATGAATCCAACTATCTTCTGATTTTGAAAAGCCTAGCCAACGCACAAGCACATAATCACCTTTTTGTTTCACAATCTTTTCAACAAGATAAGTATTAGGGAATTTTGTTTTTTTAATTTCTTGTTTATAGAAACCGCCTTGTACTGGATCACCCTTCAAGTCCTCAAGTAAATATGTGGTGGGGGATGTATTTTGTACTTTCCGAATTCGAAAAATTTCCGTTGTCCAGTTTGGGGTATAGCCTTTTTCAAAGACATGTTTATATTTACTTATTCGTACATGATCCCCCTCTTTAAAGTCCCCATTTGTAAATATTTTTAGATGATTGTATGATCTCATCAAAATCTGTTTTTCATTTTTAGCATTGACGTCAATAGGCTTCATTTTAATCGTTCTATGCTTCCTGTTATTATAATTATTAATCAACTCTTTGTATATTTGAAGCCAAGTATATTTTCCATTAAAACTAAACTCACGCCACATAAGTTCTTTTATTGTTCTATTAAAACGTTCCACAATAGATGCTTTAAGAGTACTAAATGTTGAGTAATGATTAATTTCATATCTTTTCATCAATTCTCTAAATTGTTTATTATAGAATTCATTTCCATTATCTGTTTGTAAATTCTTTGGTACTCCACGACCAGATTTCATTATTTTTTCCATTGCTTTTGTAACTTCATCTGCATTTTTTGATTTTATTGCTTCACCCCATCCATATTTAGAAAATGTATCTATTACTGTTAACAAATACCTATACCCCTTATTTGATGATGCATATGCCCCCATTTCAACCAAATCAGCCTGCCATAAATCATTAATACCCTTTACTATAACTCTACGTCTTGGGAAATTCTTGAATGATGGGCGATGTAACTCATTTACAATATCTCGTTTACTCATAGCTTTATTTTATCTGGTATAAATGGTTTCTTCTCTAAAGATTCAGTTTCACCTTTTAAAACTGAGGTTGGTGCAATTATATAATTGAAAATGTTACTTTCTATTTCATTTATATCCTCCACTACCTTATTAAAAGTTTTCATGAGAAATTCCAATTTTTTAGAAATTTCACTCACTTTTCCCTCAATATTATTGATTCGAGGTCTTAATCTAAAGATTTGTTGTTTCTGCGGTTGCTTAGAAATTTCATTAGATGTATTCTGTACTACTTTACTTATTTCATCATCAATATAAATCTTTGTTGCAATATCATTTTCATGAATGGGGGGTAGGGAATTTTTAAATCGTTTCCTCTGAACATTTAAATGTCCATCATAATCATTAAGTATACTTTGAAATTTTTCTAGACCTTTTGTTATATCTCTTGAGTACTCTTTCTCATTTAAAAAACAACCAAACTTATCAACTGACATTTTAATTATAAAATAAATAATGAAAGAGTGGTATATTTATGTATGATCCACATTAATTGTTAAAACTTCTTCTTCGTTTACACGATGTGCAAATGGACTTTTCCGAAGTATTATTCCATCTATTTGTGTCTGATCAGAACGAATGATTGGTGGAGGTTTTTTTAAATGTTGGTTTATGAATTTGTTAAAATTTTCCAATTTATCAACAAACTCTTTTATTGAATTATGTATATACTCCATTTGAGTTATCATTTTTATTACTTTACTTTCCAGCTCTGATACTCTTTTATTTCGTAGTTGAAATGGTTTAGTTATAGTTTCCATTTGATGTGATTTCGCTTCATTAATTTTATCATCAACATACAATTTAATAGCCAAATCATTTCCGTTTATTGGTTTTGAAGAGTTTTTAATTCTTTTTTTCTGAACATTTATGTGACCATCAGTGTCTATATATATACCTGTAAGACTCTCAACTTCCCTTTTGAAAAGCAAGGAAAAATCTCTATCATTTGAAAAGTGACCAAACTTGTCAATAGACATTTTACTATTAAACAAAATGAGAAAATGTTTTCTATTTTATTAATATATTATTTTTGCTTCCCGCAATTCTTCTATTATTGAAAGAATTTCATTAGTATGGTTATTATTACCAGCCGCTCTCGATGCCATTAAGAGTTGCAATCTTTCAACAAGTTCATTAACATTATCCCAATATACATAGTTTGGTGGTATTTTTTGTAGTCTCATATACCCAGAACCAGTATGTTCTTCATTTACTGAAGATGATATTAATGGTTTAATAATTGAAGAATATTTTTTAGAACGATTCCCCTTTACTTGACCATCTGGTTGATAGTTTCTTTTGTGAGCACTTGTTTCAATTAAAATGTTTTTATATGATTCTAAATCGTTCTTAGTATAATCCTTAGGACTATTATGAAAAATTAAAGAGTATAGACCTGGTGATAGAGTCCATAAATTTCCACTTCCTAATTCCATCAAATTTTTTTTAATTTTAAGTGTTGTATTACCCAACATTAAAATATTATTTTCTTCTCTTGGTCCATAACTATTGTCTAAGATCTTTTCTTGCTTTAACTGATTAATGTTGAGATTGTACTTCACCCCGGTATCTTCATATACACTTTCATTTAAATCATCTGTGTGAGGCTGTTGTGAAACATCGGATTCATCTATAAGAGACTGTTGTGAAACATCAGATTCATCTATAAGAGACTGTCGTGAAAAAGCATCAACATAAGCATCACTCTCACTATCACTTTCGATTACTCTCTCGTGTACCCTTTTTTCTTTTTTACTTTTAGGTACTCTTATTTTCTCTTTCTTGAACTTAGTCTTAATATCATGTGTATCATTAATATATTCCTTTTTATTCAATTTTTTATTTTCAGTGAGTAATTCATGTAAAGGTTCTGTAATAGGTTTAAAAGTTTCCTCCAAATTTGATACGTTCTCATTTTTTATTTGTTTCAATTCATCAAATTTTCTTTTTAATGAATTTCTACTTTTCGTCAACTGTTCTAAAAGTTTACGCTTCATTGTTGTCGTTTTCTCTGATACTCAAGTGCTACTGGGAAAAATGTACTATAATTTAAATATTTATAACAAAGGGTTTGAGTTTGAGTTTTATAAAACTTTATTTTTATTTTTATTTTTATTTATCAAAATAGATACATTAATAATATTAAAAATGAAAACATTTTAAGCTTTATTTAATTCTAAATAGAGATTGTTATCATTCCTTTTAATAATACAAAAAAGATTATCTTTTATATAATCAATTGTTGAATCCTCTAAAGTTGAGTATCGTTCCGGCAAGTACAGCATATACTCTTCAAGTTCAAGAGTGAGGGTCATCCCAAAGCTGGTTTTCTTACGTTGAGCACGTCGAATAGGGTAGCACACCTCCGATTCCATCTTCGCCTTTGTTAAGAGAGGTTTTGGTGCGTTACCATTAAACTCCTTGAGTACTTTCATCATTCCCGGATTGACCATTTGTAGTTGTTTCTTCTTGTAGTTGTTTTCGTTGTTTTTGTTGCTTTTACCTGTTTTTGTTGTTAATTTTAGTTGTTATTTTAGCAGTTGTAGCTGTTTTTTGTTGTTTAATTTACCTGTTTTTAGCAGTTGTAGCTGTTTTTGTTGTTAATTTTAGTTGTTTTTAGCAGTTGTAGCTGTTTTTGTTGTTAATTTTAGTTGTTTTTAGCAGTTGTAGCTGTTTTTGTTGTTAATTTTAGTTGTTTTTTAGCGGATGTAGCTGTTTTGTTGTTGTTTTCAGCTGTTTTTAGCAGTTGTATCTGTTTTAATTGTTGTTGTTGTCTTACTGTTTTAACTGTTTTTTATGTTGTTCTTATTGTTGTTGATTTTGATGATTGCAAGATTTTTTAGGTTGAAACTTTAGACTGAGAACGTTTTAGCTTGAAACTTTTAGGTTGAGACTGTTTGCAGGTGGTTTTTAAATGTGTGTTAGAATAACTTTTGATCGAGTTTTTATACCTTGAGGTAAACTAACCCTCCCTGTTCTCTCTCATTCTTGATTTAGCATCGACCAATCATAGCAGTGAATAGCATGTAAATAGGGTGGGTTTCAAGAATCATAGAGAAATTACTTGATCATAGTGTAAAAGTTAGGGTGGGATAGAGAGAGTAAGAATTGGAGGGACAGGTGTCCACAGTTGGTACTATTAAAGTCTTGTTTTCTCTCATAGTTATAGTTAATGTTATTCCCCAAGTATTTCACAATTTCTTTTGGGGGTTGTAAATTTCCAAAACTATCAAAGTAATGTATACTTTTTTTATTTTTGTTATAAGCTACCCAATGTGTACCATTTGATGAACTATCATCTAGGTTTATAATTCCTGACTCTTCTCTCCAAGGAGATTTGGGGAGTGAGTCTCTCATAAACACACCTCGGAAATGTGGAATATACTTTTGAGCAAAATTCAAAATTTCGAAATTTGAAAGAGGTTTTTTAGGTAGCTTAGTAATTAGTTTTTTGGATTTCCTCTAAATGGATTAAGATATAATCCATAACCTTTTCTATAAGGTTTAAGAAACATACCTTCACCCACCTTAATACTTTCCATTTTCTTATTATGTTGCTTACTCTCTTCTAATTGTTTTTTCCCCATATTTGCATTATTAATAGTTTTAGCAATAGCTGCACTACCAGAGGCGAGACTACCTAATGCACTAAGTGCAGTCAAAATGGGTACAATAGGTAAAAAACCACCAATTTTCGGTACATTAATAATACGAGGAATCTTAATTTTTTTTTTATTTCTGCCAATTGATTTATTGACTGCTTTACGTGCAACCTTAATCGCACTCATTAGATCTAGTGGCTTCTGAGTTTTCAATGCCCGCATTCCTGTTTGGATAACATTTGAAAAACTCTTTACCTTTGATTTCCTTTTCTTACACTTTCTCTTTGTTCCCTTTTTCACACCCATTCCGAATTTCTTTTTTGTTTTCATAATATTTGTAATCAAGTATGCTGCTGTTTTCTCTGCAATACTACTATCTTTTGAACCAACACGTTCCCACGCTTTATTTATTAGTACTGCGTCAGCCTTATGTCGATCAGCTAGATCCTTATATTGTGAATATGCAATATCATGTACTCTACAAGCTTCATCCAATTGATTTATCCCACGATCACCGCGATCCAACCTTTTTTTTAGCTTTGTTCCAGGTCCACAAAAATTATAACCAGGAATATGTACTTCAAATGGAAGTGTGTTAATTATTTTGTTGATAATACCACTACCTCGTTTCAAGTTTGAACTCTGACTGCAACAATTATAAAAACTTTTACCCATTTTATATAATGTTTAATCAAGGAGCATTTCTCATCGAATGAAGTACATTACACACGTGAATATGCGTTTAATACGTCAAAAACAAGAAATCTGTGTTAGAAATATCGAGGGTGGTGATCATTCATTAACAAATTCAGTTCCACGACATAGTTCTTTATTACCCAATACAATAAGAGCATTGGTTGTCGGTCCCTCAAACTGTGGAAAAACAAATGTTATGCTCAGCCTTATTGAAAGTCCAAACGGGCTAAAATTTGAGAATATATATGTATTCTCAAAGAGTTTATATCAACCAAAGTATGAGTATTTAGAGAAACTAATTAAACCGATAAAGGGAATGGGATATTATACGTTCTCACAAAATGATGAAGTTTTACCACCCGCTAAGGCTAAAGAAAACTCTATTATGATTTTTGATGATGTTGCTTGTGAAAAACAAAACAACATTCGTTCATATTTCTGTATGGGGCGTCATAAAAATATAGATTCTTTTTACCTATGCCAAACATATACTCATATTCCAAAACATCTAATACGTGATAACGCGAATATGATTATAATGTTTAAACAAGATGATTTAAATATGCGTCATATATATCGTGATCATGTAAATACTGATATGTCCTATGATTCATTTATGAAAATTTGTCAAAAGTGTTGGAGTGATAAATACGGATTCCTCATAATAAGTAAAGATAACGATATGGAAAAGGGAAGATACAGGAAGGGTTTTAATGAATTTATAATTATTTGAGAATATAAGTTTCATTCTGTAAGCTATATTTTCACAGTACATTATTAGACCCCAAAATGAGTAGATCATTCACTCTTACATTAAATGGTAATGAACCCATTACAAACATTTCTTATTTCCCACCCATTGAACTGACAAATGGTGAATATGAGTGTGCACTCATTGACTTTCATATGTACAACTCTATACCCAATGTTGATATAAATAATAATCTATTTCATATTGGTGATAAAGTAATTCAACTTCCAATCGGGTCATATGAACTCAATGATATTTATGATTTTCTAAAAAATAAACTAAAAGATTATGATCTTGAGAAAACATTTCAAATGGAGAGTAATAATAACACACTTCAAGTTCATATTACAACTACCAAGGAACCTATTTATTTTAATAGAAACAACTCCATTGGACAATTGCTTGGTTTCAATAAAAAAATAATTTATCCCGACTTGAAAAAAACATATATATCTGATCAACCTGTCAACATTTTAAAAATAAACACAATACGCTTAGTATGTAATATTATAAGCGGGTCATATATTGATAGTAGACAAGATCATTCATTATACGAATTTGGAATTAATGTTCCACCAGGCTATAAAATGAATATCACACCACACAATCTTATTTACTTACCAGTCAACACCAGAGAAATAAGTACACTCTCTATTCACATAACTGATCAGAACGGTGAATTAATAAATTTACGCGGTGAAAACTATACAATTCGTTTACACTTAAGATTAATACAATGATTATATACAATAAAAGAGGTGATACCTACCATCATCAGCACACTTTAAAACATAAAGTTATAGGAAGAGGATCGAAACCAAAAAGACACACACTTACATTAAAAAATAAGTTAATTCTTAAATCATTGGGCTTCAAAGTGCGAGTTTAACTAAAGTCATGGGGTTGAATGAAATATTGGCAGTACGGGAAAAACCTTTCTCTGATGAAAGTATATCAAAGAAGGAATATCACAGCTATCAACCCTATCAACAATCATTTAAACCAAATGATGAGATAAGAATTACAATCCAAAATCAAGATTTATATGTACTCCCCCATGAGAGTCTTCTAAATTTTCAAGGAGATATTACCCTAATTAAGGAAGGGGGAGCGGTAGAAACTCAAAATGTTATTGCGAAAATGAGAAATAATTGTATGGCATACTTTTTAGATGAAATACGCTATGAAATCAATGGTGTTGAAATAGATAGAACAAGATTTAGTGGTATTACTTCTACAATAAAAAACTTTGTTTCTTTAAATCAATTTGAAAGCAAGAGACTTTACAATTCTGGATGGAGTGGAGGACCCGTTTTCAATTTAAGCCCCCACTTCAACTTTTCAATACCCCTTAAAAACCTACTTGGATTTGCTGAAGATTTCAAAAAAGCATTATTAAATTGTAAACATGAACTAGTACTATTAATATCAAAAAATTTTAATGATGTACTTGAACAAGATAAATTTGAGAATGCACAATTAGTCGGAAAATATCATCTCAATATGACTAATATTACATGGAAAATTCCTCATATAACACCCAGCGATTCAACGAAAATTAAAATGTATGATATTATAAAAAGTGGAACCAATCTACCGATTGCATTCCGTAGTTGGGATACATACATTAATCCTAAACTAAGTAATGGAACAAATCATGTTTGGAATGTTAAATTAGCTGCTAACCGAGAACGTCCACGATTTGCTTTAATTGGATTTAAAGATAACCACTATCTGGTTACAAACAATTTAAGAAATCTAAAGGTCTATTTAAACTCTGAAACTTATCCCTACGATGACTTAAACTTGGACTTTGATAAAGATCGATTTGCTCACCTATATGATATGTACTGCAAGTTTCAATCTAGCTACTATAACCGAAGTGAATCTCCTTTACTATCACCTACAGACTTTAAAACTAAAGCTCCTATTATCGTAATTGACTTATCATATCAAAATGAAATGGTTAAATCGGGGCCCATTGATGTTAGGATTTCAATTGAACTTACCAAGCCCGCTATCGAAAATGTTCAAGTATATTGCGTGCTCATACATGATCGTTTAGTTGAATATAACCCGTTGAATGGTCTAGTTCAGCGGATTGTCTAACAATTAATCAGTCAATCATGAGTGAAGATATTGTTGCAATTGATGTTCAAGGATTTCTTGGGAACAACAATAAATTTATTCTAAAGGAAATTGGAGTCGTATTCAAAAACGAGACAATCTTGAATTCTAATTTTATCATACACTCTCCACATGATTTTATTGAATTGAATAAGAAATGTAGAAAAACAGCTACTTGGCTAACAAAAAAACATCACAAAATTTATTGGAATGATGGAGTATACTTTTTCAAAGAAACACAAATGTATCTAAGAGAAATAATTAGAAAACAGGAAATAATTTGTAAGGGATATCAAAAAAGGTTATTCCTACAAAAATTTTTAAAAATTGATAATGTAATTAACATTGATGAAATTGGTTGTCCCTCTCTAAAAATAATGGATGGAAAGCACTTTCCATATTGTTCATTACATGCTCGGGATGGTGTCTGCTCTCTGAACAATGCTCATAAAATCTTAAACTTTTACACAAACGAAAACTCCTAAACACCTTTTAAACAATTCATTCACATTTTGAGAGTCGGGAAAATAAGTTTACGAAATGACTGATTCTAATAACAATCTAAATATACAGACTTATTCATCTTTAATAAATAAAATTAATTTTTTTATTAATACATTTGGAAATATGATTTCAAAAGAGGACTTGAAATTACTACTGGAGACAAGGAACATGTTCATGGGTACTGACGTAAAGCAGTTTATAAAAACAACATTTGGAGAACATTTAAATTTATGTACATTTTCTAATGATAATATAGAAACTTGTGCTTGTTTTCATTTTGTAATTCAACAATATAGAGTTAGAAAATTAATTTCATCATATATTGAAACTTTTAAATAAAGAGAAAACCAAAAAAAAAAAATTCTCTATTGTTTTGAATTTGTTTTCGAGGGTGGGTCTATCATCAGCTGTTGCATTTTTTAACATCTGTTTTCTAAGTATAATACAACGAGTTATCTCTACCAAACTTTAGTTTAAGATAAACATTCAGACTATTACGTTGAAAGAAAAAATGATTTCCTCAAAAATTGAAGAGTTCTTAAGGGAGCATGGAAGTGAGATCTTCAAGGAACATGCTACGAAATTGAAATCATTTCATACATTTTTTAAAGATGTAGAAGCCACCCCACTAATTCATTCAAAGTATGGAGAACACCTATCATCCTGTGCATGGGCATATGATGATTGTAAAGTTGGACCTGACACTTGCAGGTGTATGCATGTTGAAAAGAGAGAAGAAGACGCCTTAAAATTGATGGAAAGATACATTCATTTATTTAAAAGACTCAATGTAAACTAATTTAAGACGAATATATAGAAATAAAAACGTATTTGACTAAACAAACGATCTCATTTGTTTTTGTGTATAAATGTGTATATTCTGTTAGGAACCACCACCACAAGCACCGCCACCACCACCATCCCTCTTACACTCCTACGCTCACTTTCCCATCTAATGCTCGCTAAAGAGGGGAGAGGTTACCGAACTCACGCTTGTTTCACACCACAAAAGTATGCGGTCTAATATCCCTCAAACCAACACCTTTTGACCACAAGACCGTAGCCAGGTTACACTAACAGGTGTCACCTACAACCCTAATTGACTCAACAAAACGCCCACGCATAGAAAAACAACTTCCCTTCCTCCTCCTCCTCCGCCTAAATATAGTTTTACAAATTCATACGCATGACAAAACACCCCTTGTAAAACGAATAGTTTTCTAAAACTGAACTACTTTCCACATTTCTCCTTAACACATACATTTTTTGAAAACTTAGAAGGTAACCGTTTTCTCTCTCATGTAAGCGCATGAGAAAAAATTTTCAAATATGATTAAAGAAAAACGTATTTGACTAAACAAACGATCTCATTTGGTTTTGTTCTGTTAGGAACCACCACCACCACAGTCACCATTTTGACCACAAGACCGTAGGCAGGTTACACCAACAGGTGTCACCTACAACCCTAATTGAATCAACAAAACGCCCACGCATAACAAAACAACGTTTTTGTTACACTCCCACGCTCACTTTCCCATCTAATGCTCGCTAAAGAGGGGGAGGTTACCGAACTCACGCTTGTTTCACACCACAAAAGTATGCGGTCTAATATCCCTCAAACCAACACCTTTTGACCACAAGACCGTAGCCAGGTGTCACCTACAACCCTAATTGACTCAACAAAACGCCCACGCATAACGCCTTCTAACCCAAGTTAGAAGCAACATAGTGATCTGTGTGCAACCATTGCACTCCACAAAATCCCACGCATGACAAAACACCCCTATCACACACGCAAGCCAGGTGTCACCTACAACCCTAATTGACTCAACAAAACGCCCACGCATAACGCGTTCTAACACAAGTTAGAAGCAACATAGTGACCTGTGTGCAACCATTGCACTCCACAAAATTCCACGCATGACAAAACACCCCTATCACACACGCACCTTTAGCTTGAGAAAAAGACAAGACAAAACAAGACATATCAAAACACCACTCTCTCACACTCCTACACACCACTTTCTAACCTCATTAAGTGACCTGTGTGCAACCATGCTCATCTAACTAGGGTCAGCAACACCCCCCTTTTTGAATTAATTATGCTAAGTAGGTCATTAGAACACCTGTGTGCAACCATGCGTGACTAATTAGGGTCAGTGTGCAACCATGCGTGACTAATTAGGGTCACCCCCACCTCCTTTTTTGACATGATTTATTACCTAGTGAGCCAGCTCCCGTATTAACTACCTACTCAGATAGACAGATAGACAGATAGACAGATAGACAGATAGACAGATAGACAGATAGACAGATAGACAGATAGACAGATAGACAGATAGACAGATAGACAGATAGACAGATAGACAGATAGACAGATAGACAGATAGACAGATAGACAGATAGACAGATAGACAGATAGACAGATAGACAGATAGACAGATATACAGATAGACAGATAGACAGATGGACAGATAGACAGATAGACAGATAGACAGATAGTTAGATAGACAGATATACAGATATACAGATATACAGATAGACAGATAGACAGATAGACAGATAGACAGATAGACAGATAGACAGATAGACAGATAGACAGATAGACAGATAAACAGATTGACAGATAGACAGATAGACAGATAGACAGATAGACAGATAGACAGATAGACAGATAGACAGATAGACAGATAGACAGATAGACAGAAAGACAGATAGACAGATAGACAGATAGACAGATAGACAGATAGACAGATAAACAGATAGACAGATAGACAGATAGACAGATAGACAAATAGACAGATAGACAGATAGACAGATAGACAGATAGACAGATTGACAGATAGACAGATAGACAGATAGACAGATAGACAGATAGACAGATAGACAGATAGACAGATAGACAGATAGACAGATAGACACATAGACAGATAGACAGATAGACAGATAGACAGATAGACAGATAGACAGATAGACAGATAGACAGATAGACAGATAGACAGATAGACAGATAGACAGATAGACAGATAGACAGATAGACAGATAGACAGATAGACAGATAGACAGATAGACAGATAGACAGATAGACAGATAGACAGATAGACAGATAGACAGATTGACAGATAGACAGATAGACAGATAGACAGATAGACAGATAGACAGATAGACAAATAGACAGATAGACAGATAGACAGATAGACAGATAGACAGATAGACAGATAGACAGATAGACAGATAGACAGATAGACAGATAGACAGATAGACAGATAGACAGATAGACAGATAGACAGATAGACAGATAGACAGATAGACAGATAGACAGATAGACAGATAGACAGATAGACAGATAGACAGATAGACAGATAGACAGATAGACAGATAGACAGATAGACAGATAGACAGATAGACAGATAGACAGATAGACAAATAGACAGATAGACAGATAGACAGATAGACAGATAGACAGATAGACAGATAGACAGATAGACAGATAGACAGATAGACAGATAGACAGATAGACAGATAGACAGATAGACAGATAGACAGATAGACAGATAGACAGATAGACAGATAGACAGATAGACAGATAGACAGATAGACAGATAGACAGATAGACAGATAGACAGATAGACAGATAGACAGATAGACAGATAGACAGATAGACAGATAGACAGATAGACAGATAGACAGATAGACAGATAGACAGATAAACAGATTGACAGATAGACAGATAGACAGATAGACAGATAGACAGATAGACAGATAGACAGATAGACAGATAGACAGATAGACAGATAGACAGATAGACAGATAGACAGATAGACAGAAAGACAGATAGACAGATAGACAGATAGACAGATAGACAGATAGACAGATAGACAGATAGACAGATAGACAGATAAACAGATAGACAGATAGACAGATAGACAGATAGACAGATAGACAGATAGACAGATAGACAGATAGACAGATAGACAGATAGACAGATAGACAGATAGACAGATAAACAGATAAACAGATAGACAGATAGACAGATAGACAGATAGACAGATAGACAGATAGACAGATAGACAGATAGACAGATAGACAGATAGACAGATAGACAGATAGACAGATAGACACATAGACAGATAGACAGATAGACAGATAGACAGATAGACAGATAGACAGATAGACAGATAGACAGATAGACAGATAGACAGATAGACAGATAGACAGATAGACAGATAGACAGATAGACAAATAGACAGATAGACAGATAGACAGATAGACAGATAGACAGATAGACAGATAGACAGATAGACAGATAGACAGATAGACAGATAGACAGATAGACAGATAGACAGATAGACAGATAGACAGATAGACAGATAGACAGATAGACAGATAGACAGATAGACAGATAGACAGATAGACAGATTGACAGATTGACAGATTGACAGATAGACAGATAGACAGATAGACAGTTAGACAGATAGACAGATAGACAGATAGACAGATAGACAGATAGACAGATAGACAGATAGACAGATAGACAGATAGACAGATAGACAGATAGACAGATAAACAGATAAACAGATAGACAGATAGACAGATAGACAGATAGACAGATAGACAGATAGACAGATAGACAGATAGACAGATAGACAGATAGACACATAGACAGATAGACAGATAGACAGATAGACAGATAGACAGATAGACAGATAGACAGATAGACAGATAGACAGATAGACAGATAGGCAGATAGACAGATAGACAGATAGACAGATAGACAGATAGACAGATTGACAGATAGACAGATAGACAGATAGACAGATAGATAGATAGACAGATAGACAGATAGACAGATAGACAGAAAGACAGATAGACAGATAGACAGATAGACAGATAGACAGATAGACAGATAGACAGATAGACAGATAGACAGATAGACAGATAGACAGATAGACAGATTGACAGATTGACAGATTGACAGATAGACAGATAGACAGATAGACAGTTAGACAGATAGACAGATAGACAGATAGACAGATAGACAGATAGACAGATAGACAGATAGACAGATAGACAGATAGACAGATAGACAGATAGACAGATAGACAGATAGACAGATAGACAGATAGACAGATAGACAGATAGACAGATAGACAGATAGACAGATAGACAGATAGACAGATAGACAGATAGACAGATAGACAGATAGACAGATAGACAGATAGACAGATAGACAGATAGACAGATAGACAGATAGACAGATAGACAGATAGACAGATAGACAGATAGACAGATAGACAGATAGACAGATAGACAGATAGACAGATAGACAGATAGACAGATAGACAGATAGACAGATAGACAGATAGACAGATAGACAGATATACAGATATACAGATATACAGATATACAGATAGACAACTAAACAGATAGACAAAAAGACAGATAGACAGATAGACAGATAGACAGATTGACAGATTGACAGATTGACAGATAGACAGATTTACAGATAGACAGATAGATAGACAGATAGATAGACAGATAGATAGACAGATAGATAGACAGATAGATAGACAGACAGACAGATAGATAGACAGATAGATAGACAGATAGATAAACAGAAAGACAGATAGACAGATAGACAGATAGACAGATAGACAGATGGACAGATAGACAGATAGACAGATAGACAGATAGACAGATAGACAGATAGACAGATAGACAGATAGACAAATAGACAGATAGACAGATAGACAGATAGACAGATAGACAGATAGACAGATAGACAGATAGACAAATAGACAGATAGACAGATAGACAGATAGACAGATAGACAGATAGACAGATAGACAGATAGACAGATAGACAGATAGACAGATAGACAGATAGACAGATAGACAGATAGACAGATAGACAGATAGACAGATAGACAGATAGACAGATAGACAGATAGACAGATAGACAGATAGACAGATAGACAGATAGACAGATAGACAGATAGACAGATAGACAGATAGACAGATAGACAGATAGACAGATAGACAGATAGACAGATAGACAGATAGACAGATTGACAGATTGACAGATTGACAGATAGACAGATAGACAGATAGACAGATAGACAGATAGACAGATAGACAGATTGACAGATTGACAGATTGACAGATAGACAGATAGACAGATAGACAGATAGACAGTTAGACAGATAGACAGATAGACAGATAGACAGATAGACAGATAGACAGATAGACAGATAGACAGATAGACAGATAGACAGATAGACAGATAGACAGATAGACAGATAGACAGATAGACAGATAGACAGATAGACAGATAGACAGATAGACAGATAGACAGATAGACAGATAGACAGATAGACAGATAGACAGATAGACAGATAGACAGATAGACAGATAGACAGATAGACAGATAGACAGATAGACAGATAGACAGATAGACAGATAGACAGATAGACAGATAGACAGATTGACAGATTGACAGATTGACAGATAGACAGATAGACAGATAGACAGATAGACAGTTAGACAGATAGACAGATAGACAGATAGACAGATAGACAGATAGACAGATAGACAGATAGACAGATAGACAGATAGACAGATAGACAGATAGACAGATAGACAGATAGACAGATAGACAGATAGACAGATAGACAGATAGACAGATAGACAGATAGACAGATAGACAGATAGACAGATAGACAGATAGACAGATAGACAGATAGACAGATAGACAGATAGACAGATAGACAGATAGACAGATAGACAGATAGACAGATAGACAGATAGACAGATAGACAGATAGACAGATAGACAGATAGACAGATAGACAGATAGACAGATAGACAGATAGACAGATATACAGATATACAGATAGACAACTAAACA
>NC_092084.1:32695886-32713386 GCF_043229965.1 Drosophila suzukii
GACAGATAGACAGATAGACAGATAGACAGATAGACAGATAGACAGATAGACAGATAGACAGATAGACAGATAGACAGATAGACAGATAGACAGATAGACAGATAGACAGATAGACAGATAGACAGATAAACAGATAGACAGATAGACAGATAGATAGATAGACAGATAGACAGATAGACAGATAGACAGATAGACAGATAGACAGATAGACAGATAGACAGATAGACAGATAGACAGATAGACAGATAGACAGATAGACAGATAGACAGATAGACAGATAGACAGATAGACAGATAGACAGATAGACAGATAGACAGATAGACAGATAGACAGATAGACAGATAGACAGATAGACAGATAGACAGATAGACAGATAGACAGATAGACAGATAGACAGATAGACAGATAGACAGATAGATAGACAGATAGACAGATAGACAGATAGACAGATAGACAGATAGACAGATAGACAGATAGACAGATAGACAGATAGACAGATAGACAGATAGACAGATAGACAGATAGACAGATAGACAGATAGACAGATAGACAGATGACGAGACAGATAGACAGATAGACAGATAGACAGATTGACAGATTGACAGATTGACAGATAGACAGATAGACAGATAGACAGATAGACAGATAGACAGATAGACAGATAGACAGATTGACAGATAGACAGATAGACAGATAGACAGATAGACAGATAGACAGATAGACAGATAGACAGATAGACAGATAGACAGATAGACAGATAGACAGATAGACAGATAGACAGATAGACAGATAGACAGATAGAGACAGATAGACAGATAGACAGATAGACAGATAGACAGATAGACAGATAGACAGATAGACAGATAGACAGATAGACAGATAGACAGATAGACAGATAGACAGATAGACAGATAGACAGATAGACAGATAGACAGATAGACAGATAGACAGATAGACAGATAGACAGATAGACAGATAGACAGATAGACAGATAGACAGATAGACAGATAGACAGATAGACAGAAGAAGATAGACAGATAGACAGATAGACAGATAGACAGATAGACAGATAGACAGATAGACAGATAGACAGATAGACAGATAGACAGATAGACAGATAGACAGATAGACAGATAACAGATAGACAGATAGACAGATAGACAGATAGACAGATAGACAGATAGACAGATAGACAGATAGACAGATAGACAGATAGACAGATAAGACAGATAGACAGATAGACAGATAGGACAGACATAGACAGATAGACAGATAGACAGATAGACAGATAGACAGATAGACAGATAGACAGATAGGCAGATAGACAGATAGACAGATAGACAGATAGACAGATAGACAGATAGACAGATTGACAGATAGACAGATAGACAGATAGATAGATAGACAGATAGACAGATAGACAGATAGACAGAAAGACAGATAGACAGATAGACAGATAGACAGATAGACAGATAGACAGATAGACAGATAGACAGATAGACAGATAGACAGATAGACAGATAGACAGATAGACAGATAGACAGATAGACAGATTGACAGATGACAGATAGACAGATAGACAGATAGACAGTTAGACAGATAGACAGATAGACAGATAGACAGATAGACAGATAGACAGATAGACAGATAGACAGATAGACAGATAGACAGATAGACAGATAGACAGATAGACAGATAGACAGATAGACAGATAGACAGATAGACAGATAGACAGATAGACAGATAGACAGATAGACAGATAGACAGATAGACAGATAGACAGATAGACAGATAGACAGATAGACAGATAGACAGATAGACAGATAGACAGATAGACAGATAGACAGATAGACAGATAGACAGATAGACAGATAGACAGATAGACAGATAGACAGATAGACAGATATACAGATATACAGATAGACAACTAAACAAATAGACAAAAGACAGATAGACAGATAGACAGATAGACAGATTGACAGATTGACAGATTGACAGATAGACAGATTTACAGATAGACAGATAGACAGATAGATAGACAGATAGATAGACAGATAGATAGACAGATAGATAGACAGATAGATAGACAGACAGACAGATAGATAGACAGATAGATAGACAGATAGATAACAGAAAGACAGATAGACAGATAGACAGATAGACAGATAGACAGATAGACAGATATACAGATAGACAGATAGACAGATGGACAGATAGACAGATAGACAGATAGACAGATAGACAGATAGACAGATAGACAGATAGACAGATAGACAAATAGACAGATAGACAGATAGACAGATAGACAGATAGACAGATAGACAGATAGACAGATAGACAGATAGACAAATAGACAGATAGACAGATAGACAGATAGACAGATAGACAGATAGACAGATAGACAGATAGACAGATAGACAGATAGACAGATAGACAGATAGACAGATAGACAGATAGACAGATAGACAGATAGACAGATAGACAGATAGAGACAGATAGACAGATAGACAGATAGACAGATAGACAGATAGACAGATAGACAGATAGACATAGAAGATAGACAGATAGACAGATAGACAGATAGACAGATAGACAGATAGACAGATAGACAGATAGACAGATAGACAGATAGACAGATAGACAGATAGACAGATAGACAGATAGACAGATAGACAGATAGACAGATAGACAGATAGACAGATAGACAGATAGACAGATAGACAGATAGACAGATAGACAGATAGACAGATAGACAGATAGACAGATAGACAGATAGACAGATAGACAGATAGACAGATAGACAGATAGACAGATAGACAGATAGACAGATAGACAGATAGACAGATAGACAGATAGACAGATAGACAGATAGACAGATAGACAGATAGACAGATAGACAGATAGACAGATAGACAGATAGACAGATAGACAGATAGACAGATAGACAGATAGACAGATAGACAGATAGACAGATAGACAGATAGACAGATAGACAGATAGACAGATAGACAGATAGACAGATAGACAGATAGACAGATAGACAGATAGACAGATAGACAGATTGACAGATTGACAGATTGACAGATAGACAGATAGACAGATAGACAGATAGACAGTTAGACAGATAGACAGATAGACAGATAGACAGATAGACAGATAGACAGATAGACAGATAGACAGATAGACAGATAGACAGATAGACAGATAGACAGATAGACAGATAAACAGATAGACAGATAGACAGATAGACAGATAGACAGATAGACAGATAGACAGATAGACAGATAGACAGATAGACAGATAGACAGATAGACAGATAGACAGATAGACAGATAGACAGATAGACAGATAGACAGATAGACAGATAGACAGATAGACAGATAGACAGATAGACAGATAGACAGATAGACAGATAGACAGATAGACAGATAGACAGATAGACAGATAGACAGATAGACAGATAGACAGATAGACAGATAGACAGATAGACAGATAGACAGATAGACAGATAGACAGATAGACAGATAGACAGATAGACAGATAGACAGATAGACAGATAGACAGATAGACAGATAGACAGATAGACAGATAGACAGATAGACAGATAGACAGATAGACAGATAGACAGATAGACAGATAGACAGATAGACAGATAGACAGATAGACAGATAGACAGATAGACAGATAGACAGATAGACAGATAGACAGATAGACAGATAGACAGATTGACAGATTGACAGATAGACAGATAGACAGATAGACAGATAGACAGATAGACAGTTAGACAGATAGACAGATAGACAGATAGACAGATAGACAGATAGACAGATAGACAGATAGACAGATAGACAGATAGACAGATAGACAGATAGACAGATAGACAGATAGACAGATAGACAGATAGACAGATAGACAGATAGACAGATAGACAGATAGACAGATAGACAGATAGACAGATAGACAGATAGACAGATAGACAGATAGACAGATAGACAGATAGACAGATAGACAGATAGACAGATAGACAGATAGACAGATAGACAGATAGACAGATAGACAGATAGACAGATAGACAGATAGACAGATAGACAGATAGACAGATAGACAGATAGACAGATAGACAGATAGACAGATAGACAGATAGACAGATAGACAGATAGACAGATAGACAGATAGACAGATAGACAGATAGACAGATAGACAGATAGACAGATAGACAGATAGACAGATAGACAGATAGACAGATAGACAGATAGACAGATAGACAGATAGACAGATAGACAGATAGACAGATAGACAGATAGACAGATAGACAGATAGACAGATAGACAGATAGACAGATAGACAGATATACAGATATACAGATAGACAACTAAACAGATAGACAAAAAGACAGATAGACAGATAGACAGATAGACAGATTGACAGATTGACAGATTGACAGATAGACAGATTTACAGATAGACAGATAGACAGATAGATAGACAGATAGATAGACAGATAGATAGACAGATAGATAGACAGATAGATAGACAGACAGACAGATAGATAGACAGATAGATAGACAGATAGATAAACAGAAAGACAGATAGACAGATAGACAGATAGACAGATAGACAGATAGACAGATAGACAGATATACAGATAGACAGATAGACAGATGGACAGATAGACAGATAGACAGATAGACAGATAGACAGATAGACAGATAGACAGATAGTTAGATAGACAGATAGACAAATAGACAGATAGACAGATAGACAGATAGACAGATAGACAGATAGACAGATAGACAAATAGACAGATAGACAGATAGACAGATAGACAGATAGACAGATAGACAGATAGACAGATAGACAGATAGACAGATAGACAGATAGACAGATAGACAGATAGACAGATAGACAGATAGACAGATAGACAGATAGACAGATAGACAGATAGACAGATAGACAGATAGACAGATAGACAGATAGACAGATAGACAGATAGACAGATAGACAGATAGATAGATAGACAGATAGACAGATAGACAGATAGACAGATAGACAGATAGACAGATAGACAGATAGACAGATAGACAGATAGACAGATAGACAGATAGACAGATATACAGATAGACAGATAGACAGATAGACAGATAGACAGATAGACAGATAGACAGATAGACAGATAGACAGATAGACAGATAGACAGATAGACAGATAGACAGATAGACAGATAGACAGATAGACAGATAGACAGATAGACAGATAGACAGATAGACAGATAGACAGATATACAGATATACAGATATACAGATAGACAACTAAACAGATAGACAAAAAGACAGATAGACAGATAGACAGATAGACAGATTGACAGATTGACAGATAGACAGATTTACAGATAGACAGATAGACAGATAGACAGATAGATAGACAGATAGATAGACAGATAGATAGACAGATAGATAGACAGATAGATAGACAGACAGACAGATAGATAGACAGATAGATAGACAGATAGATAAACAGAAAGACAGATAGACAGATAGACAGATAGACAGATAGACAGATAGACAGATATACAGATAGACAGATAGACAGATGGACAGATAGACAGATAGACAGATAGACAGATAGACAGATAGACAGATAGACAGATAGACAGATAGACAAATAGACAGATAGACAGATAGACAGATAGACAGATAGACAGATAGACAGATAGACAGATAGACAAATAGACAGATAGACAGATAGACAGATAGACAGATAGACAGATAGACAGATAGACAGATAGACAGATAGACAGATAGACAGATAGACAGATAGACAGATAGACAGATAGACAGATAGACAGATAGACAGATAGACAGATAGACAGATAGACAGATAGACAGATAGATAGATAGACAGATAGACAGATAGACAGATAGACAGATAGACAGATAGACAGATAGACAGATAGACAGATAGACAGATAGACAGATAGACAGATAGACAGATAGACAGATAGACAGATAGACAGATAGACAGATAGACAGATAGACAGATAGACAGATAGACAGATAGACAGATAGACAGATAGACAGATAGACAGATAGACAGATAGACAGATAGACAGATAGACAGATAGACAGATAGACAGATAGACAGATAGACAGATAGACGGATAGACAGATAGACAGATAGACAGATAGACAGATAGACAGATAGACAGATAGACAGATAGACAGATAGACAGATAGACAGATAGACAGATAGACAGATAGACAGATAGACAGATAGACAGATAGACAGATAGACAGATAGACAGATAGACAGATAGACAGATAGACAGATTGACAGATTGACAGATTGACAGATAGACAGATAGACAGATAGACAGATAGACAGATAGACAGATAGACAGATAGACAGATTGACAGATTGACAGATTGACAGATAGACAGATAGACAGATAGACAGATAGACAGTTAGACAGATAGACAGATAGACAGATAGACAGATAGACAGATAGACAGATAGACAGATAGACAGATAGACAGATAGACAGATAGACAGATAGACAGATAGACAGATAGACAGATAGACAGATAGACAGATAGACAGATGGACAGATAGACAGATAGACAGATAGACAGATTGACAGATTGACAGATTGACAGATAGACAGATTTACAGATAGACAGATAGACAGATAGATAGACAGATAGATAGACAGATAGATAGACAGATAGATAGACAGATAGATAGACAGACAGACAGATAGATAGACAGATAGATAGACAGATAGATAAACAGAAAGACAGATAGACAGATAGACAGATAGACAGATAGACAGATAGACAGATATACAGATAGACAGATAGACAGATGGACAGATAGACAGATAGACAGATAGACAGATAGACAGATAGACAGATAGACAGATAGACAGATAGACAGATAGACAGATAGACAGATAGACAGATAGACAGATAGACAGATAGACAGATAGACAGATAGACAGATAGACAGATAGACAGATAGACAGATAGACAGATAGACAGATAGACAGATAGACAGATAGACAGATAGATAGATAGACAGATAGACAGATAGACAGATAGACAGATAGACAGATAGACAGATAGACAGATAGACAGATAGACAGATAGACAGATAGACAGATAGACAGATAGACAGATAGACAAATAGACAGATAGACAGATAGACAGATAGACAGATAGACAGATAGACAGATAGACAGATTGACAGATTGACAGATTGACAGATAGACAGATAGACAGATAGACAGTTAGACAGATAGACAGATAGACAGATAGACAGATAGACAGATAGACAGATAGACAGATAGACAGATAGACAGATAGACAGATAGACAGATAGACAGATAAACAGATAAACAGATAGACAGATAGACAGATAGACAGATAGACAGATAGACAGATAGACAGATAGACAGATAGACAGATAGACAGATAGACAGATAGACAGATAGACAGATAGACAGATAGACACATAGACAGATAGACAGATAGACAGATAGACAGATAGACAGATAGACAGATAGACAGATAGGCAGATAGACAGATAGACAGATAGACAGATAGACAGATAGACAGATTGACAGATAGACAGATAGACAGATAGATAGATAGACAGATAGACAGATAGACAGATAGACAGAAAGACAGATAGACAGATAGACAGATAGACAGATAGACAGATAGACAGATAGACAGATAGACAGATAGACAGATAGACAGATAGACAGATAGACAGATAGACAGATTGACAGATTGACAGATTGACAGATAGACAGATAGACAGATAGACAGTTAGACAGATAGACAGATAGACAGATAGACAGATAGACAGATAGACAGATAGACAGATAGACAGATAGACAGATAGACAGATAGACAGATAGACAGATAGACAGATAGACAGATAGACAGATAGACAGATAGACAGATAGACAGATAGACAGATAGACAGATAGACAGATAGACAGATAGACAGATAGACAGATAGACAGATAGACAGATAGACAGATAGACAGATAGACAGATAGACAGATAGACAGATAGACAGATAGACAGATAGACAGATAGACAGATAGACAGATAGACAGATAGACAGATAGACAGATAGACAGATAGACAGATAGACAGATAGACAGATAGACAGATAGACAGATAGACAGATAGACAGATAGACAGATATACAGATATACAGATAGACAACTAAACAGATAGACAAAAAGACAGATAGACAGATAGACAGATAGACAGATTGACAGATTGACAGATTGACAGATAGACAGATTTACAGATAGACAGATAGACAGATAGATAGACAGATAGATAGACAGATAGATAGACAGATAGATAGACAGATAGATAGACAGACAGACAGATAGATAGACAGATAGATAGACAGATAGATAAACAGAAAGACAGATAGACAGATAGACAGATAGACAGATAGACAGATAGACAGATATACAGATAGACAGATAGACAGATGGACAGATAGACAGATAGACAGATAGACAGATAGACAGATAGACAGATAGACAGATAGACAGATAGACAGATAGACAAATGGACAGATAGACAGATAGACAGATAGACAGATAGACAGATAGACAGATAGACAGATAGACAGATAGACAAATAGACAGATAGACAGATAGACAGATAGACAGATAGACAGATAGACAGATAGACAGATAGACAGATAGACAGATAGACAGATAGACAGATAGACAGATAGACAGATAGACAGATAGACAGATAGACAGATAGACAGATAGACAGATAGACAGATAGACAGATAGACAGATAGACAGATAGACAGATAGATAGATAGACAGATAGACAGATAGACAGATAGACAGATAGACAGATAGACAGATAGACAGATAGACAGATAGACAGATAGACAGATAGACAGATAGACAGATAGACAGA
Organism: Drosophila suzukii; assembly: GCF_043229965.1. Lineage (NCBI taxonomy): Eukaryota > Metazoa > Arthropoda > Insecta > Diptera > Drosophilidae > Drosophila > Drosophila suzukii. The sequence continues at coordinate 32,704,852 of NC_092084.1, forward strand.
TAGACAGATAGACAGATAGACAGATAGACAGATAGACAGATAGACAGATAGACAGATAGACAGATAGACAGATAGACAGATAGACAGATAGACAGATAGACAGATAGACAGATAGACAGATAGACAGATAGACAGATAGACAGATAGACAGATAGACAGATAGACAGATAGACAGATAGACAGATAGACAGATAGACAGATAGACAGATAGACAGATAGACAGATAGACAGATAGACAGATAGACAGATAGACAGATAGACAGATAGACAGATAGACAGATAGACAGATAGACAGATAGACAGATAGACAGATAGACAGATAGACAGATTGACAGATTGACAGATAGACAGATAGACAGATAGACAGATAGACAGATAGACAGATAGACAGATAGACAGATTGACAGATTGACAGATTGACAGATAGACAGATAGACAGATAGACAGATAGACAGTTAGACAGATAGACAGATAGACAGATAGACAGATAGACAGATAGACAGATAGACAGATAGACAGATAGACAGATAGACAGATAGACAGATAGACAGATAGACAGATAAACAGATAGACAGATAGACAGATAGACAGATAGACAGATAGACAGATAGACAGATAGACAGATAGACAGATAGACAGATAGACAGATAGACAGATAGACAGATAGACAGATAGACAGATAGACAGATAGACAGATAGACAGATAGACAGATAGACAGATAGACAGATAGACAGATAGACAGATAGACAGATAGACAGATAGACAGATAGACAGATAGACAGATAGACAGATAGACAGATAGACAGATAGACAGATAGACAGATAGACAGATAGACAGATAGACAGATAGACAGATAGACAGATAGACAGATAGACAGATAGACAGATAGACAGATAGACAGATAGACAGATAGACAGATAGACAGATAGACAGATAGACAGATAGACAGATAGACAGATAGACAGATAGACAGATAGACAGATAGACAGATAGACAGATAGACAGATAGACAGATAGACAGATAGACAGATAGACAGATAGACAGATAGACAGATAGACAGATTGACAGATTGACAGATAGACAGATAGACAGATAGACAGATAGACAGATAGACAGTTAGACAGATAGACAGATAGACAGATAGACAGATAGACAGATAGACAGATAGACAGATAGACAGATAGACAGATAGACAGATAGACAGATAGACAGATAGACAGATAGACAGATAGACAGATAGACAGATAGACAGATAGACAGATAGACAGATAGACAGATAGACAGATAGACAGATAGACAGATAGACAGATAGACAGATAGACAGATAGACAGATAGACAGATAGACAGATAGACAGATAGACAGATAGACAGATAGACAGATAGACAGATAGACAGATAGACAGATAGACAGATAGACAGATAGACAGATAGACAGATAGACAGATAGACAGATAGACAGATAGACAGATAGACAGATAGACAGATAGACAGATAGACAGATAGACAGATAGACAGATAGACAGATAGACAGATAGACAGATAGACAGATAGACAGATAGACAGATAGACAGATAGACAGATAGACAGATAGACAGATAGACAGATAGACAGATAGACAGATAGACAGATAGACAGATAGACAGATAGACAGATAGACAGATAGACAGATAGACAGATAGACAGATAGACAGATAGACAGATATACAGATATACAGATAGACAACTAAACAGATAGACAAAAAGACAGATAGACAGATAGACAGATAGACAGATTGACAGATTGACAGATTGACAGATAGACAGATTTACAGATAGACAGATAGACAGATAGATAGACAGATAGATAGACAGATAGATAGACAGATAGATAGACAGACAGACAGATAGATAGACAGATAGATAGACAGATAGATAAACAGAAAGACAGATAGACAGATAGACAGATAGACAGATAGACAGATAGACAGATATACAGATAGACAGATAGACAGATGGACAGATAGACAGATAGACAGATAGACAGATAGACAGATAGACAGATAGACAGATAGACAGATAGACAGATAGACAAATAGACAGATAGACAGATAGACAGATAGACAGATAGACAGATAGACAGATAGACAGATAGACAGATAGACAAATAGACAGATAGACAGATAGACAGATAGACAGATAGACAGATAGACAGATAGACAGATAGACAGATAGACAGATAGACAGATAGACAGATAGACAGATAGACAGATAGACAGATAGACAGATAGACAGATAGACAGATAGACAGATAGACAGATAGATAGATAGACAGATAGACAGATAGACAGATAGACAGATAGACAGATAGACAGATAGACAGATAGACAGATAGACAGATAGACAGATAGACAGATAGACAGATAGACAGATAGACAGATAGACAGATAGACAGATAGACAGATAGACAGATAGACAGATAGACAGATAGACAGATAGACAGATAGACAGATAGACAGATAGACAGATAGACAGATAGACAGATAGACAGATAGACAGATAGACAGATAGACAGATAGACAGATAGACAGATAGACAGATAGACAGATAGACAGATAGACAGATAGACAGATAGACAGATAGACAGATAGACAGATAGACAGATAGACAGATAGACAGATAGACAGATAGACAGATAGACAGATAGACAGATAGACAGATAGACAGATAGACAGATTGACAGATTGACAGATAGACAGATAGACAGATAGACAGATAGACAGATAGACAGATAGACAGATTGACAGATTGACAGATTGACAGATAGACAGATAGACAGATAGACAGATAGACAGTTAGACAGATAGACAGATAGACAGATAGACAGATAGACAGATAGACAGATAGACAGATAGACAGATAGACAGATAGACAGATAGACAGATAGACAGATAGACAGATAGACAGATAGACAGATAGACAGATAGACAGATAGACAGATAGACAGATAGACAGATAGACAGATAGACAGATAGACAGATAGACAGATAGACAGATAGACAGATAGACAGATAGACAGATAGACAGATAGACAGATAGACAGATAGACAGATAGACAGATAGACAGATAGACAGATAGACAGATAGACAGATAGACAGATAGACAGATAGACAGATAGACAGATAGACAGATAGACAGATAGACAGATAGACAGATAGACAGATAGACAGATAGACAGATAGACAGATAGACAGATAGACAGATAGACAGATAGACAGATAGACAGATAGACAGATAGACAGATAGACAGATAGACAGATAGACAGATAGACAGATATACAGATATACAGATATACAGATAGACAACTAAACAGATAGACAAAAAGACAGATAGACAGATAGACAGATAGACAGATAGACAGATTGACAGATTGACAGATTGACAGATAGACAGATTTACAGATAGACAGATAGATAGACAGATAGATAGACAGATAGATAGACAGATAGATAGACAGACAGACAGATAGATAGACAGATAGATAGACAGATAGATAGACAGAAAGACAGATAGACAGATAGACAGATAGACAGATAGACAGATATACAGATAGACAGATAGACAGATGGACAGATAGACAGATAGACAGATAGACAGATAGACAGATAGACAGATAGACAGATAGACAGATAGACAGATAGACAGATAGACAGATAGACAGATAGACAGATAGACAGATAGACAGATAGACAGATAGACAGATAGACAGATAGACAGATTGACAGATTGACAGATTGACAGATAGACAGATAGACAGATAGACAGATAGACAGATAGACAGTTAGACAGATAGACAGATAGACAGATAGACAGATAGACAGATAGACAGATAGACAGATAGACAGATAGACAGATAGACAGATAGACAGATAGACAGATAGACAGATAGACAGATAGACAGATAGACAGATAGACAGATAGACAGATAGACAGATAGACAGATAGACAGATAGACAGATAGACAGATAGACAGATAGACAGATAGACAGATAGACAGATAGACAGATAGACAGATAGACAGATAGACAGATAGACAGATAGACAGATAGACAGATAGACAGATAGACAGATAGACAGATAGACAGATAGACAGATAGACAGATAGACAGATATACAGATATACAGATATACAGATATACAGATAGACAACTAAACAGATAGACAAAAAGACAGATAGACAGATAGACAGATTGACAGATTGACAGATTGACAGATTGACAGATAGACAGATTTACAGATAGACAGATAGATAGACAGATAGATAGACAGATAGATAGACAGATAGATAGACAGACAGACAGATAGATAGACAGATAGATAGACAGATAGATAGACAGAAAGACAGATAGACAGATAGACAGATTGACAGATAGACAGATAGACAGATAGACAGATAGACAGATATACAGATAGACAGATAGACAGATAGACAGATAGACAGATAGACAGATAGACAGATAGACAGATAGACAGATAGACAAATAGACAGATAGACAGATAGACAGATAGACAGATAGACAGATAGACAGATAGACAGATAGACAGATAGACAGATAGACAGATAGACAGATAGACAGATAGATAGACAGATAGATAGACAGATAGATAGACAGATAGATAGACAGATAGATAGACAGACAGACAGATAGATAGACAGATAGATAGACAGATAGATAAACAGAAAGACAGATAGACAGATAGACAGATAGACAGATATACAGATAGACAGATGGACAGATAGACAGATAGACAGATAGACAGATAGACAGATAGACAGATAGACAGATAGACAGATAGACAGATAGGCAAATAGACAGATAGACAGATAGACAGATAGACAGATAGACAGATAGACAGATAGACAGATAGACAGATAGACAAATAGACAGATAGACAGATAGACAGATAGACAGATAGACAGATAGACAGATAGACAGATAGACAGATAGACAGATAGACAGATAGACAGATAGACAGATAGACAGATAGACAGATAGACAGATAGACAGATAGACAGATAGACAGATAGACAGATAGACAGATAGATAGATAGACAGATAGACAGATAGACAGATAGACAGATAGACAGATAGACAGATAGACAGATAGACAGATAGACAGATAGACAGATAGACAGATAGACAGATAGACAGATAGACAGATAGACAGATAGACAGATAGACAGATAGACAGATAGACAGATAGACAGATAGACAGATAGACAGATAGACAGATAGACAGATAGACAGATAGACAGATAGACAGATAGACAGATAGACAGATAGACAGATAGACAGATAGACAGATAGACAGATAGACAGATAGACAGATAGACAGATAGACAGATAGACAGATAGACAGATAGACAGATAGACAGATAGACAGATAGACAGATAGACAGATTGACAGATTGACAGATAGACAGATAGACAGATAGACAGATAGACAGATAGACAGATAGACAGATTGACAGATTGACAGATTGACAGATTGACAGATAGACAGATAGACAGATAGACAGATAGACAGTTAGACAGATAGACAGATAGACAGATAGACAGATAGACAGATAGACAGATAGACAGATAGCCAGATAGACAGATAGACAGATAGACAGATAGACAGATAGACAGATAGACAGATAAACAGATAGACAGATAGACAGATAGACAGATAGACAGATAGACAGATAGACAGATAGACAGATAGACAGATAGACAGATAGACAGATAGACAGATAGACAGATAGACAGATAGACAGATAGACAGATAGACAGATAGACAGATAGACAGATAGACAGATAGACAGATAGACAGATAGACAGATAGACAGATAGACAGATAGACAGATAGACAGATAGACAGATAGACAGATAGACAGATAGACAGATAGACAGATAGACAGATAGACAGATAGACAGATAGACAGATAGACAGATAGACAGATAGACAGATAGACAGATAGACAGATAGACAGATAGACAGATAGACAGATAGACAGATAGACAGATAGACAGATAGACAGATAGACAGATAGACAGATAGACAGATAGACAGATAGACAGATAGACAGATAGACAGATAGACAGATAGACAGATAGACAGATAGACACATAGACAGATAGACAGATAGATACATAGACAGATAGACAGATAGACAGATAGACAGATAGACAGATAGACAGATAGACAGATAGACAGATAGACAGATAGACAGATAGACAGATAGGCAGATAGACAGATAGACAGATAGACAGATAGACAGATAGACAGATTGACAGATAGACAGATAGACAGATAGATAGATAGACAGATAGACAGATAGACAGATAGACAGAAAGACAGATAGACAGATAGACAGATAGACAGATAGACAGATAGACAGATAGACAGATAGACAGATAGACAGATAGACAGATAGACAGATAGACAGATAGACAGATTGACAGATTGACAGATTGACAGATAGACAGATAGACAGATAGACAGTTAGACAGATAGACAGATAGACAGATAGACAGATAGACAGATAGACAGATAGACAGATAGACAGATAGACAGATAGACAGATAGACAGATAGACAGATAGACAGATAGACAGATAGACAGATAGACAGATAGACAGATAGACAGATAGACAGATAGACAGATAGACAGATAGACAGATAGACAGATAGACAGATAGACAGATAGACAGATAGACAGATAGACAGATAGACAGATAGACAGATAGACAGATAGACAGATAGACAGATAGACAGATAGACAGATAGACAGATAGACAGATAGACAGATAGACAGATAGACAGATAGACAGATAGACAGATAGACAGATAGACAGATAGACAGATAGACAGATAGACAGATAGACAGATAGACAGATATACAGATATACAGATATACAGATATACAGATATACAGATAGACAACTAAACAGATAGACAAAAAGACAGATAGACAGATAGACAGATAGACAGATTGACAGATTGACAGATAGACAGATTTACAGATAGACAGATAGATAGACAGATAGATAGACAGATAGATAGACAGATAGATAGACAGATAGATAGACAGACAGACAGATAGATAGACAGATAGATAGACAGATAGATAAACAGAAAGACAGATAGACAGATAGACAGATAGACAGATATACAGATAGACAGATAGACAGATGGACAGATAGACAGATAGACAGATAGACAGATAGACAGATAGACAGATAGACAGATAGACAGATAGACAAATAGACAGATAGACAGATAGACAGATAGACAGATAGACAGATAGACAGATAGACAAATAGACAGATAGACAGATAGACAGATAGACAGATAGACAGATAGACAGATAGACAGATAGACAGATAGACAGATAGACAGATAGACAGATAGACAGATAGACAGATAGACAGATAGACAGATAGACAGATAGACAGATAGACAGATAGACAGATAGACAGATAGACAGATAGACAGATAGACAGATAGACAGATAGACAGATAGACAGATAGACAGATAGACAGATAGACAGATAGACAGATAGACAGATTGACAGATTGACAGATTGACAGATAGACAGATAGACAGATAGACAGATAGACAGATAGACAGATAGACAGATTGACAGATTGACAGATTGACAGATTGACAGATAGACAGATAGACAGATAGACAGTTAGACAGATAGACAGATAGACAGATAGACAGATAGACAGATAGACAGATAGACAGATAGACAGATAGACAGATAGACAGATAGACAGATAGACAGATAGACAGATAGACAGATAGACAGATAGACAGATAGACAGATAGACAGATAGACAGATAGACAGATAGACAGATAGACAGATAGACAGATAGACAGATAGACAGATAGACAGATAGACAGATAGACAGATAGACAGATAGACAGATAGACAGATAGACAGATAGACAGATAGACAGATAGACAGATAGACAGATTGACAGATTGACAGATTGACAGATAGACAGATAGACAGATAGACAGATAGACAGTTAGACAGATAGACAGATAGACAGATAGACAGATAGACAGATAGACAGATAGACAGATAGACAGATAGACAGATAGACAGATAGACAGATAGACAGATAGACAGATAGACAGATAGACAGATAGACAGATAGACAGATAGACAGATAGACAGATAGACAGATAGACAGATAGACAGATAGACAGATAGACAGATAGACAGATAGACAGATAGACAGATAGACAGATAGACAGATAGACAGATAGACAGATAGACAGATAGACAGATAGACAGATAGACAGATAGACAGATAGACAGATAGACAGATAGACAGATAGACAGATAGACAGATAGACAGATAGACAGATAGACAGATAGACAACTAAACAGATAGACAAAAAGACAGATAGACAGATAGACAGATAGACAGATTGACAGATTGACAGATTGACAGATAGACAGATTTACAGATAGACAGATAGATAGACAG
>NC_092084.1:32715886-32720886 GCF_043229965.1 Drosophila suzukii
ATAGACAGATAGACAGATAGACAGATAGACAGATAGACAGATAGGCAGATAGACAGATAGACAGATAGACAGATAGACAGATAGACAGATTGACAGATAGACAGATAGACAGATAGATAGATAGACAGATAGACAGATAGACAGATAGATAGAAAGACAGATAGACAGATAGACAGATAGACAGATAGACAGATAGACAGATAGACAGATAGACAGATAGACAGATAGACAGATAGACAGATAGACAGATTGACAGATTGACAGATTGACAGATAGACAGATAGACAGATAGACAGTTAGACAGATAGACAGATAGACAGATAGACAGATAGACAGATAGACAGATAGACAGATAGACAGATAGACAGATAGACAGATAGACAGATAGACAGATAGACAGATAGACAGATAGACAGATAGACAGATAGACAGATAGACAGATAGACAGATAGACAGATAGACAGATAGACAGATAGACAGATAGACAGATAGACAGATAGACAGATAGACAGATAGACAGATAGACAGATAGACAGATAGACAGATAGACAGATAGACAGATAGACAGATAGACAGATAGACAGATAGACAGATAGACAGATAGACAGATAGACAGATAGACAGATAGACAGATAGACAGATAGACAGATAGACAGATAGACAGATAGACAGATATACAGATATACAGATAGAAAACTAAACAGATAGACAAAAAGACAGATAGACAGATAGACAGATAGACAGATTGACAGATTGACAGATAGACAGATAGACAGATAGACAGATAGACAGATAGACAGATAGACAGATAGACAGATAGACAGATGGACAGATAGACAGATAGACAGATAGACAGATAGACAGATAGACAGATAGACAGATAGACAAATAGACAGATAGACAGATAGACAGATAGACAGATAGACAGATAGACAGATAGACAGATTGACAGATTGACAGATTGACAGATAGACAGATAGACAGATAGACAGTTAGACAGATAGACAGATAGACAGATAGACAGATAGACAGATAGACAGATAGACAGATAGACAGATAGACAGATAGACAGATAGACAGATAGACAGATAGACAGATAGACAGATAGACAGATAAACAGATAAACAGATAGACAGATAGACAGATAGACAGATAGACAGATAGACAGATAGACAGATAGACAGATAGACAGATAGACAGATAGACAGATAGACAGATAGACAGATAGACAGATAGACACATAGACAGATAGACAGATAGACAGATAGACAGATAGACAGATAGACAGATAGGCAGATAGACAGATAGACAGATAGACAGATAGACAGATAGACAGATTGACAGATAGACAGATAGACAGATAGATAGATAGACAGATAGACAGATAGACAGATAGACAGAAAGACAGATAGACAGATAGACAGATAGACAGATAGACAGATAGACAGATAGACAGATAGACAGATAGACAGATAGACAGATAGACAGATAGACAGATAGACAGATAGACAGATAGACAGATTGACAGATTGACAGATTGACAGATAGACAGATAGACAGATAGACAGTTAGACAGATAGACAGATAGACAGATAGACAGATAGACAGATAGACAGATAGACAGATAGACAGATAGACAGATAGACAGATAGACAGATAGACAGATAGACAGATAGACAGATAGACAGATAGACAGATAGACAGATAGACAGATAGACAGATAGACAGATAGACAGATAGACAGATAGACAGATAGACAGATAGACAGATAGACAGATAGACAGATAGACAGATAGACAGATAGACAGATAGACAGATAGACAGATAGACAGATAGACAGATAGACAGATAGACAGATAGACAGATAGACAGATAGACAGATATACAGATATACAGATAGACAACTAAACAGATAGACAAAAAGACAGATAGACAGATAGACAGATAGACAGATTGACAGATTGACAGATTGACAGATAGACAGATTTACAGATAGACAGATAGACAGATAGATAGACAGATAGATAGACAGATAGATAGACAGATAGATAGACAGATAGATAGACAGACAGACAGATAGATAGACAGATAGATAGACAGATAGATAAACAGAAAGACAGATAGACAAATAGACAGATAGACAGATAGACAGATAGACAGATATACAGATAGACAGATAGACAGATGGACAGATAGACAGATAGACAGATAGACAGATAGACAGATAGACAGATAGACAGATAGACAGATAGACAGATAGACAGATAGACAAATAGACAGATAGACAGATAGACAGATAGACAGATAGACAGATAGACAGATAGACAGATAGACAGATAGACAAATAGACAGATAGACAGATAGACAGATAGACAGATAGACAGATAGACAGATAGACAGATAGACAGATAGACAGATAGACAGATAGACAGATAGACAGATAGACAGATAGACAGATAGACAGATAGACAGATAGACAGATAGACAGATAGACAGATAGACAGATAGACAGATAGACAGATAGACAGATAGACAGATAGACAGATAGATAGATAGACAGATAGACAGATAGACAGATAGACAGATAGACAGATAGACAGATAGACAGATAGACAGATAGACAGATAGACAGATAGACAGATAGACAGATAGACAGATAGACAGATAGACAGATAGACAGATAGACAGATAGACAGATAGACAGATAGACAGATAGACAGATAGACAGATAGACAGATAGACAGATAGACAGATAGACAGATAGACAGATAGACAGATAGACAGATAGACAGATAGACAGATAGACAGATAGACAGATAGACAGATAGACAGATAGACAGATAGACAGATAGACAGATAGACAGATAGACAGATAGACAGATAGACAGATAGACAGATAGACAGATAGACAGATAGACAGATAGACAGATAGACAGATTGACAGATTGACAGATAGACAGATAGACAGATAGACAGATAGACAGATAGACAGATAGACAGATAGACAGATTGACAGATTGACAGATTGACAGATAGACAGATAGACAGATAGACAGATAGACAGTTAGACAGATAGACAGATAGACAGATAGACAGATAGACAGATAGACAGATAGACAGATAGACAGATAGACAGATAGACAGATAGACAGATAGACAGATAGACAGATAGACAGATAGACAGATAAACAGATAGACAGATAGACAGATAGACAGATAGACAGATAGACAGATAGACAGATAGACAGATAGACAGATAGACAGATAGACAGATAGACAGATAGACAGATAGACAGATAGACAGATAGACAGATAGACAGATAGACAGATAGACAGATAGACAGATAGACAGATAGACAGATAGACAGATAGACAGATAGACAGATAGACAGATAGACAGATAGACAGATAGACAGATAGACAGATAGACAGATAGACAGATAGACAGATAGACAGATAGACAGATAGACAGATAGACAGATAGACAGATAGACAGATAGACAGATAGACAGATAGACAGATAGACAGATAGACAGATAGACAGATAGACAGATAGACAGATAGACAGATAGACAGATAGACAGATAGACAGATAGACAGATAGACAGATAGACAGATAGACAGATAGACAGATAGACAGATAGACAGATAGACAGATTGACAGATTGACAGATAGACAGATAGACAGATAGACAGATAGACAGATAGACAGTTAGACAGATAGACAGATAGACAGATAGACAGATAGACAGATAGACAGATAGACAGATAGACAGATAGACAGATAGACAGATAGACAGATAGACAGATAGACAGATAGACAGATAGACAGATAGACAGATAGACAGATAGACAGATAGACAGATAGACAGATAGACAGATAGACAGATAGACAGATAGACAGATAGACAGATAGACAGATAGACAGATAGACAGATAGACAGATAGACAGATAGACAGATAGACAGATAGACAGATAGACAGATAGACAGATAGACAGATAGACAGATAGACAGATAGACAGATAGACAGATAGACAGATAGACAGATAGACAGATAGACAGATAGACAGATAGACAGATAGACAGATAGACAGATAGACAGATAGACAGATAGACAGATAGACAGATAGACAGATAGACAGATAGACAGATAGACAGATAGACAGATAGACAGATAGACAGATAGACAGATAGACAGATAGACAGATAGACAGATAGACAGATAGACAGATAGACAGATAGACAGATAGACAGATAGACAGATAGACAGATAGACAGATTGACAGATTGACAGATTGACAGATTGACAGATAGACAGATTTACAGATAGACAGATAGATAGACAGATAGATAGACAGATAGATAGACAGATAGATAGACAGACAGACAGATAGATAGACAGATAGATAGACAGATAGATAGACAGAAAGACAGATAGACAGATAGACAGATAGACAGATAGACAGATATACAGATAGACAGATAGACAGATGGACAGATAGACAGATAGACAGATAGACAGATAGACAGATAGACAGATAGACAGATAGACAGATAGACAGATAGACAGATAGACAGATAGACAGATAGACAGATAGACAGATAGACAGATAGACAGATAGACAGATAGACAGATAGACAGATTGACAGATTGACAGATTGACAGATAGACAGATAGACAGATAGACAGATAGACAGATAGACAGTTAGACAGATAGACAGATAGACAGATAGACAGATAGACAGATAGACAGATAGACAGATAGACAGATAGACAGATAGACAGATAGACAGATAGACAGATAGACAGATAGACAGATAGACAGATAGACAGATAGACAGATAGACAGATAGACAGATAGACAGATAGACAGATAGACAGATAGACAGATAGACAGATAGACAGATAGACAGATAGACAGATAGACAGATAGACAGATAGACAGATAGACAGATAGACAGATAGACAGATAGACAGATAGACAGATAGACAGATAG